>NC_054059.1:71169812-71323146 GCF_017639655.2 Falco naumanni | reverse complement strand
GTAACAGTAAAGAGAGTGAGATAGCACAGGTATAAGAATGGCTGCAATCAGGTTACAATGAGATTATATCAGATGTGTTGTGAAAGTTCTAATAATTAAATGTTTCTTAAACTGTGAAGCCTATTTGTTTGATCTTTCTTCTGCATTTCTAAAGCAGTATATCATCTATTTTTCTTCATTCTTTTTTACTTGTGAACCATATTTCTATACTTCATACTTGATTTAGTAACCATAGCAATGAAATAAATGCATTGTCTTCATTTACAATGGTGTCTAAATAGGCCCTCATCTCTGTGTAAGTCCTTTAACAAGGGATAGTTCCCTACCACCATAATGAGAAGTCTGCGGGCTATGTTATTGAAATAATTTTCACTTTGATTTTGTGACATCAAGTCCGAAAGCCTCTGAAAATGCATCTGTGTTGACTTTATTTCTCAAGAGTATACATGGAAATACATAACCAGAACTTTCCAGGGGTGTTTTGTGTGTAGAGAGAGAACATGGTTAGCATTGTATCTTTCCAGATACGAAGAGATGTATTAATACCTTTTATTTTCTTAGGCTACCCTTGCATTATCAGTAACCCAAAAGTTTCTACAGATTAAAAAACAAAAAAAAAAAGAATGCATACTTTACTTTTTCTCTAAGAAAGAGTATGTACTCATGTGCTTGGGCCTTCATTCTTACAGGAATAGATGTAAACTGTGTTCGTTTCCTAAGGTTAAAAATAAAAGCTTCAAAAGAGAAAAAAAAGAAAAGATAAAACCTCTCCTTTTGTGTTTGTAACAGATTGCTTTTGCAGCTGGGTGGCAGATACATGACTCCTTTTAGCTTGTTCACTTTTTATATATTAATCCTGTTTATCATACTCTTATGCAAACATAATTCCGTCATTTTCTAGAAATTACACATAGATTTCTGCACATTTATGCCACAGTTGTGCTATAGCCTCACAGCACTTGCAGTTGAACATTCCGTTGCAGCAGCAGTTTGCAGCTATTTAATTCTGTCGGGATCATATGGCATGATCAGAGAATGCTGTGGTAGATTTGCACTAGAATGATAACATTTCATCTGTGCATCACATTCTTTCTATACCTCTGCCACAAGCAAAAATGCTGAACTAGTGTCGACACTGAATCCTACTTGGGTAAATGCAAACTGCTTCTTGCTGCGTGCACCATGAGCATCCCTGGGATGGAATAGTGTTACAGTTACTGAGGTTTAAATTTAAATCCTTCAGCTCCAGGCATATTCTTTAAAAGAAAAGGCTTATTATCCCTTTTATATATGGAGCCTAAATTTCCAGGAAAAAGAGCCTAGAAAGGCTTCAAACCACCAGCAAATTAGAGACCTAAATTAGACTTCCCTGAAAATTTTGCATAGAAATATTTTGCGACCAAAAATGTAGTTTTAATGAAGGGATATTTTCTCACTGGGATTTGTTGTTGTTTTTTTAAAAACTTTGAATAGTGAAGCCTCTGAAAAAGTCCATTTTAGACTGTTGATTGTGTGTATATATATGTTGGCATATGTATGTGTATGTGCTATATAAACAGCCATTAGCTGGATTTTTGCTTTTTCATAAAAGTTAAAAAAAAAAATCGGTGTAAGAACAGATTAAAATGCAATAGTTCCATTTTATTTTATTTCAGGTTTTTTTTGTGAAAGGAAAGAATTGCTAGCTGTACTTTTCACTGTAAGTCTTAGCTTCTGGCCATTGCCTGTATGTTATAGATGCCCAATTGCAAAAGCCAGCTGCTGACTCTGGACTTTTAAACTCTGTATCTCTAATAGGCTAAATCAAGAAAAAAATCTCTTGCAAGTGCATAGCACGGCTAGCAGCAGGGTAGGTAATTTATACGTTCCCTGGGGTTTGCAGGGAGTCTGAAAATTGAAATTGAAGCTTAGCCCTATGTCCTAGTAACGTCATTTCTGTATTAACTCGCCCATATGTTACTTAAACAGTCTTCACCTGTGTCAGTACTGGGCTTTGAGCCTTTACTGCTTGAAGTAAAGCTGTGCCCTCACTGGGGGCTGCAGCAGAGCCATGCTCTGCATTTCGGGCACAGAAAGGGGACTTGGAGCACACGGGGTGCCAAGGGGCTGCGCTGGGTCTCTCCAACAGCGGGAGGTGTGTGCTATCTTTGAAGCAGCAGGAAAATCCTTTTATCTGATGAAAACCTTCTGAAATGCCATTTCTTTTGACTTCTTGCAGTACTGGTTTAGCTGGCAGTGCAGGTAGTTCCTGCAACAGGGTAACGAGTTCAGGGGTGAACATTTTGTAGGGAGAGGTGTTGAAGGCGGAGGCTGTTCCTCAAGTTTGCACCAAAAGAGGAGTGAAGCCTTGTGGTGGACAGACCCCTGAACCCCAAATCATGAAAGCAGAAATAATAATATTCTGGTGATGAACAGTCCTTTCCTCTACATATAGTGCAAAGCAATAGTGAATAGAGAGGCTATAGGAAAATGAGGTGTTCATCGTGTCTCACCAAAAAATATGGAATTGTTGTCTTAATCCTTTCCAGGTAACCCTTTCCCCACCTTCTTTCTTCATCCCCTTCCTCGTTCCTTTGACCCTTAGGAAACAACTTTGTGAACCCCCAATGTCACAGGGTGTCATCCAGTCATGATAGTTGCACTCTTCACAGCTCAGAAGTTCTGCTTTGTCTTTGTAATGGGGGGGGGGGGGGGGGGCAGAAATTCCAATGCTTTGTGTTTTCAGCCTCTTCTCACTTTTGAATATACACATTTTAAGAAAAAGAAAGGAAAAAAAAGGAGTGTTGCCTTTCATTTATGCTAAAGATGCTATGAAATACTGCTTGAAATAGCAGTGCTGCCCCTCCCTGGGGTGCATTCCTGTCCTGTGGTGCTCCGTCACTCACAGCATTAGAGCGTTGAGAAGCAGGAGACCAAATGGATGGGTTTTCTGAGTTAGCGGTGACAGTACAAACAGGGAGATCCTGTCTAACAAAACATTTTGATTTTGATTTTGAAGAGAGTTTTGAAATGCTGCAAGTCCCAGAAAGAAAAGCATTATTATTGTTCTTATAAAACATTTTCTTCCTCATCTAATAGGACCCTCCAACAAGACCTAAAATAGACAAAACCCAGTGTGTTCTCAGCACAGTGTTCTGACTCCCCATCTTCCTGAGGTTATTATGGATTACTTTATAAATGGGCCAATAAAAAATACAATGACTATAGAACTGTAAGGGATATCTCATGTCTTCAAAGCTCATCTTATGGTGTGGCAGACAATATCATATCATCCGGTCCTTTTTTTGTAGATGGCCAGAATTTATTTAGTAATGCATCCTTTCCCCAATTTCACTTCTACATGTGAGTCTTTTGATGGGCAGCTCTGTAATCTTAGGTTTTCTAAGAGCAGAGGAAATCAGATCATTACTTCCAAAGTAGCTGATTATGGAAATACGTGATGGAGAGAAATTTACTCTTCCATCATTCAGAGCTTCCGAACAGTGCAGGACTGCTAGAATGAAGATACCAATGGTGAAGAAATGATGTTTGTACGGGCTCTGAAGCCCAGACACCTCATTGAAGGAGCTCCTCATGACATCCTTTTTGCAACATTGATTTTTCATAGAGAAGCCCAACACGTTGCCACAATTCCGCTGCCATGGATCTCAGCAAACCTGAGGAGGAAACTTCATGTGGACTTCACAGTGAAGGTGCAGCAGACTTATACTCTCAGAGAAAACACCTGCTCACCCAAAAGTTACAAGACAGATCAAAGTGTCAGCGATGGCATGTCCAGCAGGGCCGGGGCAGGGACCGTCCCCCTGCGCTGGGCACCGGTGCGGCCGCCCCTCGAGCCCTGGGGTCCCTTCTGGCCCCTCACCCCCAGACAGAGCTTGGGGGGCCGGAGCGTGTCCAGAGCCGGGCAGGGGGCTGGGGCAGGGGCTGGGGCACCAGTCTGATGGGGGGGCTGGGGGGTCAGCCTGGAGAGGAGGGGGCTCGGGGGGGACCCGATCGCTCCCTACAGCTGCCTGGGAGGGGGCTGCAGCCAGGGGGGTCGGTCTCTGCTCCCAGGTCACAAGCGACAGGACAAGGGGAAATAGCCTCAAGTTGTGTCAGGGGAGTTTTAGATGGGACATTAGGAGAAATTTCTTCACCAAGAGGGTGTCCAGTATGGGACAGGCTGCCCAGGGAGGTGGTGGAGTCACCATCTCTGGAAGTGTTCAAAAAACATGTAGATGTGGCGCTTAGGGGCATGGGTTAGTGGTGGGTTTGGCAATGTTATGTTAACAGTTGGACTCAATAATCTTAAATCTAAATTATTCTCTGATCCTGTGAAAGTATTTTGGGGTGACACATGAGAATGCTGAACCAGGAATTACTGACACTATTTACCAAAACATGTGGATATATTCAGATTTCCCCAGTTGCTACAGAAAGGTATCAGCGTAAATATGCGACCAGGGAGGACCTGACCTAACAGAACAGAGTGAAGCGGGCACCAGTTCTTTGGTATACATCTTCACATCTTCTTCCGTCCAGGGTCCTTCAAAATCCTTGGCTTGAGTTTTTTTTTGTCACCTCAGACTTCCTTTGGTATGTGCTTCTAGTCAGACTGTCTCTGGTTTCCTTTTGGTGCAATATCGTGGTGTTTTACCCTGTCCAGATTTATGAAATCTGACTATGCATCTGGTTTGTAAGGTTTAACTTCCAAACTAGCGTGCTAGGAGAGAACATCTGTGGTGAGATGCAGCTTCTGCACTGAAGTGCCTGCAGGCAGGAAATGCCTGTGCTCTAGTCAGTAGAGCCTGTGGGATCCAGAGGGCCATGCAGGTGACCAGGTGCCTACTCAGGAGAGCAGGATTCCTCTTGTGTCCTACAATTAGGTCCCCATTAACTATACAGGGACTTCAGACAGCTGACACACAGGTAGACCCATAGATGTGTATGTCTACCCCTATATGTGAGTGTCTCAGGTGCAATTCTTCCCTTGGGACCAAATGATCTGCCCTAGATTAAATGATGGAGTGTCACTGGAGATGTTCTGACACATTCATCCTGATGGGCAGCATTCTGTCCAGATGGGTGCAGGTCACCTGTAGGCTGTATATCTCACCTGCCAGCCCTGTGTAGATGGGTAGGATGCTATAGGGCATGGCAAATGGTGTTGGACGTCAGTGTGTGGTAACTGAATTCAGTCCATGTAGATACCTAAATACAGGTGCCTGAGCCTGATGCTGGATGTCAGTCCTGCTTTTCTAGAAAGATATTCTCTGATCTGACATGCAAGGGTGTAAGGGAATTCAGTCTACAAATGCAAAGCATATGTCAGCACAGTAGATGACAACGTTCCCAACACTCCCCAACTTCCTCAGGATATTTAAGGAATTCACTTTGGAGGCAGTTTCTTCTCGTGGATGTAATTTGATCCTAATCATCTTTATACACGTAACATTAAGTTTTTCATTTGCCTCATTAACTGTTGCTTTATAATTTAGATGATCAAATATTGATGAAGTACCAAGCTCTGGGAACGGATCATATCCTCATTCACCAAATTCAGCAGCATTTGGGTGTTGTGGGGGTTTTTTTGTCTTCTAAATTTTCATCAATTTCCCTATATACACAGATCAATCATTTTTCATTTTGCCAGAGGAAAATTTATAATCACTGAAAACAAATGTCCCAATCTACTGTTCCAGAAGGGATGTATCCTCTAGATAGCGTGTCCTCTCTTTGTCCTCTGCCGATGTCTTGGATGCTGTAGGATCATCTGAAATAGCATTAGGTGACTGTCTTCAGGCAACAGAATTGTACCCTGGGCAAACTCTCTGCCTGCCAATGGAAATTTTGCCCCTGAGGCATCTGGGAACAAAATATTATTTAGTATCTATGAAAGCGGTTCCAGCTGTGGCCCATGGAGAAGTTACCTGTAACTCTCAGAAAGCTGAGACTCATGCTCCTGCATGTCATTGTTTCAGCTATTGAGTTCTAACAGAAGTAGTTAAAAAGAAAACAAAATGTTTCTGAAAAAGACACATTTCATTAAAATGATTCTTAAAAGAAACCTGAATTTTAGGCTGGCAAATGGTAGGACCACGTCATTGCTGTGTTTCCCACAAAGCTATTCTACACCCACGAATACAGAAGACAGTGGGCTGTTGGAGCTCTGATGAAAGGAGATGGGCAGCAGAGAAGCATGGGTTAAAAAAGTGGACTGTACAGTTAAAACACTGGCAAACAGCTGCTCTCTGTGTTATCTGGCCTTCAACTGAGCAAGTGTATACATCGGTTGGTATATTTGAGTGACGACTCATGTATCACAGCTGCTCAGGGCTACAGGCATGAGGTGTGTCTCGGTCATTCTGGGAATCTTTTCCTCGCTGGCTTGAAAATGCCACAGTCCTGGGGATTTAAAGATTTTGCTGACCTGTGCCATGTTTTTCTTCAAATAAATTTTAGTTGCAGAATTTGTTCATTGATGATGAAGAAAATGATATGAAAGGTTTGCGATTTCATTAGCTAAAATTATCTCAGAAGACATGATATTGCTATATATAGCAATATATATAGCTTATATATAAGCTTATAGGCTTATAAAAAACCCATTATGGGTGAGATCTCTGTTATATTTGTTATTGAAGAAGCAAAAAACCCAATCAGTTGTGCACCCGTTGTACAGTGTCACTGGGGCTGAATAAACACAGGGTTTAGGTTTTAATATCCAGTGGAAAATGAAAATGAAGTAATGGGATAAAGCGAATCAAGTCTTTCATTCTAAGTCAGTAGTACTTTTGGCAATTAGGATAATGATGTAGAAAACAATTGCATTCTAAAATCCCTTCTGTAGGTTGTACCTGTTGAAAGGTTTGTCTTATGTGTGCTTCCACTCGTATCAGTTGGTTCAAAGTAATAAAAAGGCCAAAAGATTAGAAGATCGAACTAGCTCTCCTATTTCTGGAGGTGGACGATGGGACAACCCAGTCCTTGCAGGACTGCTTTCTTACTTCAGAAGATGGCTGTTTTGATGTTCAAGATCACTGGTGTAACTCAGCCACTAAAACCCACCGATGGCTGTTAAATCAAACTTTCAGATCTCATGAAAGGTACTGTAATTATCATCCCAAGTAGCATACCACATTTTGTGCATTCCTGAGAAATCCGTAGTTTTATGTCTGCAGTAATATTCACATCAATAGGAAGATCTTGAGGAGAGTCTGTGGGCTGCTGTAGCTCTTGGACTACCGCATAATGATTTTCACATGGTAAGAGCCTGTGTTTCCTAAACATGCAGAATTTGAAGCCAGTCACCTGGAAACCAGAGGCATGCTCTCCATCCTGAAATGACTACTGTAGGTCCCTCTTATACCATCCCCAGTTTTTCCACATCCTTTAAAACTGTGGTTGGCAGGAGTGGATTTAATGTTCCAGCATTTGTCTCGGTGCTGCTGTAAATGAAAATCAAGTCACTCTGCACTCCTACTCCTACTCTGCTGTGCACATGTCCACGGATTGCATTAGTGCTTTTCATCACGGCATCCTAATGGGAGCTAGTGCTAAGTTGTTTGGTTACTGTGACCCCTAAATTACTTTCAGATGCTATTTTCCATTATGTAATCCTTTGTTCTCTCTGTTCCTGCTTTTCTTCTTCCTAGCTGAACACCGAGTCATATGTCTATATTAAAATATGGGTTTGCTGATTGAGCCTAATGTACTAAGGAATCCAAGCTGATTTTATGGCTACCTCACTCTCCTTAATACTTATTATGATGTCAAACTTTGTGTCGTTCACAAATGTTATCAGCAATGATTTTATATTTGTTTCCAGATCCCATAAAGAAAAAAAAATAATTTAATAGTGTTAGGCCTAAGAGACGGCCTTTAAAAGGTAATGCAACACTTTGGAGATGGCTCAAATGGTTTACTTTATAGCCAGCGTGAAGCAACGTCTGTTTAGGAGTAATTCTCAGGTCCTCAGTGATGCAGATGGATAGCGAGGAGCAGTGCTTGTGATATTTATTAATGGTCAATATGAAGCAATAAACCCCTGCTTTACCTCCAGCTCAAGGAAAAAAAAAAAAAAAAAAAAAAAGGGAAGCATTTTAAGGGTAAAACCGAGGCAAATATTGGAAGGTGACTTTTCCAGCCATCTCCCCTTTTTACTGCTGTAGTTAACGGGGAGGGGAGGGCTCCTCTGCAGTGAGCTCGGGCTTGGGCGCACCGAAGTGCCTCCTGTCTCTGCGGACTGTGGAAGGATGTCAGCTATCTTCCATGCCTGGAGCTGGGGGATGTGAATTGCTCCTTTCCCCCAGCTGTTAAAGAATAATCTTCACATTTTATGGCTTTCTAATTTGAGGTGCCAAGCACCTAGGAAATTCCCTCAATAAATAACGTAAAGAACTTGCATTAACATCTTAACATTCAGGAGCCATTTCAGGCATTAGAGCAGTGACAGTGCTAACATTTCACAAGCAGCCCTAATGCTTCCCCTGCCTGCGCTTGTTTTACAGTCATCTTTAATTTCCTGATTGCACACTGGTTTCCAAGTAATGCAGTGCACTGTATCCACGGGTTTTATAATTTTTAGGAAAAGTAAAGCACGGTATAAGCAAAACAATACAGTATTCCTGTACAATCTTCTATGTGTACGATGTTGTAGAATAACGATGTACATCTGCGGAAATATCCAACTCTCCTGCATTTTTTCATATAAATTAACTACATATCTAATTGCCTCATCTGCCAGTGTGCAGTTTGTGTGTGTTCACAGGTATATTGCTTTTGTGTTTAACTGCTTCATTTCCATTAATTGTGTGCATAAACGGGTTGTAGAGCTCTGCGTAGTACAATGCTGCTTGCTAAAATGTTGAAATACATACCTTGGAGAGAAGAAAAATCATTTAAAGTTGATTAAGATCATGTTCAACAGAGTAAATATACCATGAAGGAATGCTACCTACCCTCGTAAACAAACCAGTGTTGTAGGGAAGTCTATGAAAGAGAGCAGAAAACAGCAGAATCACCTTATAAAACAAATTCTCCTCCCCGTACCACTTTGTTAAATTCAAGGGGAGTCGGATCAGAGTCAAATCTGTGCAAGATCAGGGGAAAGTCTTCTCAGTGTGCACCACCTAGGGGGGCAGAGGGAAGTGTGCAGGTGCAACTCTAGTTGTGGCATTTCCTGATTTTGTTGATTGCTTAATTGTAACATTCTCAATACACTTGTTTCAGAGTAGAATTTCTTAAATGAACACCACTCAGGGCTCATTAGTACCCAGAGATGTGCAGCAGCCGGCATTATCATGGTTAAAAAAATACTTGGAGGAAGCAGCAAGGCTGGAAATGATCATGTAGGAAAGCTTGAACTGGTTCCGGAGTCTTGGAGCATTTGATCAGCTAATTCCTGTAGTACATTGTAATGAACTGTTCCTCCATAATGCTTCTTCTGTACTGCAGGGTGTTAAGAACTGGGGAGGTGTTCAAAACCAGTTTGTAGTACTTGCCGGTCAGGAAGGTTGAGGTTGGGTCAAGACTAATGGTTGACAGCAGACTGACCCTACAGGTATTTTTTATAGATAGATATAGATATAGATATAGATATAGATATAGATATAGATATAGATATAGATATAGATATAGATATAGATATAGATATAGATACAGATATAGATATAGATATAGGTATTTATTTATAAGCAGGAGAGCTTAAGTCTGGGTTACGGCGTGCATCTGTGCCCTATGCGGTGTGCATAGCCTCAGTCTACCTGGCTGGTCTTGCAGTGAGAAGAATCAGGACTCTTCCTTGGAGGAGATGAATCAGGACCCTTCCTTGGAGGGCTCTGGTGCTTTTTGCTGCAAGGATAGAGTTTGTAGGAATCCACCTCTCAGATTTGCTGGCACAGTGCTATGGATATGCATTTGGAGGTGCTTGGAGTGGCTCCCTGGGATGTAGCCTGTGGCTATATCTGTGCTGATACACACTGCCAGGACACAAGCCCAGGCACTGGACTGCTGCTGTTCTTACTGTTCGGGTGGTCCTGGCACAATTTTGGCCCTGGTGAACTTTACAGACACTTCCAAGGGCACTTTGGGAGCTGACACCTGCCAGACACCATTCCCAAAAGGCAGTTTGGATGCTGCTACCCGGTTCTGGAGTGTAGAAGAGCAAGGAAATGACCAGACCATGCCAACTGGCCTCTGGCACCAGGTTAGCTGAGTTGTGGAGGTGTAAACTTTTGGTCTGCAGTTTGAGTGAAGCTCAGTTTTAGAGCTCCTGTCCTTTGAGGTGGGATCCAGCGCAGCTACTTTTAGCCACCGCAAAGCAAGACATCTCATCTAAGCCCCTGAACTGAGTGTCTGCGGGAGTGCAAAAAGCTGGGCTCTTCCAAAGGGCAATTCATCCCACTTAGCTACCAATTTGAGAAAGACCGACAGCGGGTGATGAACCCTCCCCTCTCATGGCGGAGCAGGTGTCGAAGTCTACGGGAGGGCAGGTCACCCACTGCGGGAAGCTGATGGGAATGGAGAGGGATGTGCCACCAGCATGCAACAAGGGTGCAAGCACCAGGCCAGCTTGGGCAAGGTGGATGAAGTTCATTCCTCTGTAAAGGACAGCGCAAGGCTTATATAAATTCACAGCCCTCACGGGGGAGCGAGTGCTGCAAAACCTTTAAAACCATCTGGGTACGACTCGGAAAGGAGCCCTCAGCGGCTGAGCGCTGCATTTACATGAATCGCGATGGGCTTGCTCTCATCTCCGATAACTCACGTCCAAAAAGTGCTGATTGGGAGAAGAAAACTTTCAGCTAATTACTGTCATTTTTTTTTCTTTTTCTTTTTTTTTTTTTTCCCTGTGAGCTCTGACTACTGTTCTTAATTTCCTGACCAGCTTGCGCCCTTCCCCCGCGCCTCTCTGAGCATCTGTGGTCGTCTCAAATTGAGCTGTACTACCTGCTGCTTCAACTTTCTAACATACCATACCAGTTGGTTTGCCAAACAGTGAACTGCCAGCCATCTGCCATCCAAATCAGAATTTACATTGTTTCATCTTAAAATAATGCCTTTGGAATATCAAGTAAGTCTCTGCATCAGGTTTTACAAACTGAAAATCGGCCAGGATTAAAAACAAATACCAAATGTGCCTCCAAAAGGAGCGGGGGGGTTGGGCGGGGGGGGGGGGGGGGGGGAGCGGGGGTGAAGTTGGAGAGGTAGAGTTTGTAATTTGCTAGTTACCTGAGCTGGAGTGAGACGAGAAGGCTGAGAATTTTAACCTGGCAAATGCGAACTCCTGAACATGGAAGCAATGTCATGGTGGCTGGTGAGGGGGAGCAGGGGGAGCGGGGACTGGGGTCTGCGTGCAGCGTGGTGCTCTGGGGCTGTTTTCCCCAGTTGTGCTTCTTATGCCTCAGTTTCTGTCTTCAAACACTTGGGACTAAGTATTCACAGGTTCTGGGAGTATTCTGGCCTTAGGTCTGTGCTTTGGGTGTACAGGTTTTGTGACCACAGCAGCTAGCTGTGAATTAATGAGTCAGTCAGAGCAGGGTATTAATTTAGCAGAGTTCTAATTTGCCTGACTTCTTAATGCCGACATCCATAAAGACGAAAAATTATGAATTTACTAAAGACACGCAACACATCCTGTTGTTTGATATTAAACACTTTTAATCGTGAGGCTTTAGGGTATATTCTAGTGACAATGTCAAGTGGCTGATAGGTCTTTTGAACTCAAGCAATACCCACCACTGTATACCTGTAATGAAGGTCTCCATAGGTGGCACTTGGTAAATTAAACGAGAATCTGATTGACCATGGTCCCTCTGTTCCTGTGATCGAAACCACCTAACACTGGCCAGTGTTATTTCTACTTGGACAAGTCCACCAGCATGTCCAGCCTGTGGCCTGTTATGAAAGGCAGTAAACCAGAAAGGTGTTCTGGTGTCACCAACAGCCCTTAACTTGGCTCGCTCTCCTCCTGCCAATCCTCCATGTGGTTCTGAAATCTCTGGAGCTCTAAAAAATGCTTTCGCGTGATGGCTTCTTGTCAGCCATGTGTTGCAAATATCCCTGTTGCTGAAGCCATGGGTAGTCTGTATGCACTTACAGTGACAAGTCCAATTAGATTCATTATCTTTAGTAATGGAAGGTGCAGGAGCATAGACTACATGTAAACATGTTGAAATGTCAGCCCACAAGATGAATTTCCAATGGGCTTAGTTCCTAGTTAAGGGGAAAATGAGTGCATATTCCAGCACACGGTGTAATAGCGGTCTCAGTCCTATCTTCCAGGGCTGTGAGAAAGGCGTATTTGGAGCACTATCCATCCATTAATAGTAAATTAATTCTTTCAAAGGGAATAATCACAAAACTGACGTGCCGGCATCTAGGCCCAAGGCACCGAGTAGAAGTTGGACTGCTTATCTGCGGTGCCTAGTGCATGCTAAATCCTCAGAAACACTTCTTCCCAGCAGCATCTCCTCCAGGATCTGTAAACTCAGCCGAAATATGTTTTGGGCCAGAGAACAGAAGTGTGTCAGTTTGATTACTTAAACACTCAGAGGGTGATCACTCTTACCTTGCTTTAGCTGTTTAAAATTAATGGCCTTAACCTAAACTGGTCACATAGGTAGGCTGCATTACCAATGGACACAGAGCAGTGCCTCCAGGGAACAATCCCACCCATCCTAGTGTAGGTCTGGAGTCACTACAGCTCAATGGCAATTTCCCCCACCTTTCTCCTGTACCTGAAGAATGAGCTAGAACTACATGCCTACGTCTTAAATGAATCCTACTAAAATAGATGCCACCAGTTATTTTGGGTTTCTGTTGGGTTTTTCATTTTGCAGAAGTGGCATACTAGGTCTTTCTTCTGCCAGAACCCAACAGCTGCTCTAGAAAATGTATTTTTTTTTTCATTGATCTTTGGCTGAGCTTTTCTTAGTTAAACATTTGGCCTCAGGAGACCGCTTCATATTCTGAATCGGGGTTAGACGCTGGTCGTGGGGACCCCTCCTTCAAAAATTTAAGCTTCAAATCAAGTGGATTGACCCATCTTCATGCCTAGAATTTCAAATCAGCTAGCTGTGAATTAGTCTTTAGAAGTGCCCACGGCTGAGTTAGTGTCATTTCGTTGAAGAGGCAAGCGGAGTCGTGGCATGGGCACTTGCACTGGAAACTCATTGCAACATTTTAATGGTGATAAGGGTTCCTGGTTCAGCTGGCTAGTTTTGGTCCAAGAGAAACTCTCCTGAATAGTGACCAGGCATGTTTAGAAAGCCTGGACAGACAAGGAACTATTCCCATTTGGCTATTTGGATGCAACCAGTATGTTTGGGAAGTAAGGAAGTGTAGCTGTGCCATGTTAGTTGAGCCTCAGGGGCAGAAAATGGAACCTGGCACATTACTGGCCAATATAGATGATAGCTTGATTCTCTGCATTATCTGCAGAGTGCTTAATTGAAGTACTCTGAATTAATGCCAGGCACCTGCATTTTAGGTGTTGTAAAATCTAAGCAGGGACCTGAAGCAGACCGAGTCTCACTGCACGTGCCTTGGTTTGCTCAGAACTGGGCAAGGGCCCAGATTCTGTTTTGGGAGCTTTCTTTCTGCATTATTTATATGGTCATGTTTTAGTAGCCACTACAAGCCCAGAACCCACTTATGCAAAGTGTTATGCTCACACGTAACAGCAGGATTGTCCTGTCTCCAAACCCACCTGTGATTCATGTACAAGATGAGAGGTAAGAAGTACCTTCAGGAGACAGATGGTGGGAGCACAGGATAACAGAGAGATCCATTAGTAGAAGTATTCAATGGATTTCCTTCGTCGCCTCTTCTCCCAAAGTTCTCACAAAAGATAGTTTGTGATAAAACTACTAATAAAACTCAAGAAAATAACTTCAGTTAGGGCTTGAGGGTGGGAAGGTTCAAGCTGGTAGATAACGTCTTTACTGCAGCCCCAGAAAAACTAGCGCAGCATATTGATACCCAAATTACTTTCAGAATAGTTACGAACAGGGAAAATCACCCATGTTGAGCTACGTGCCTGCACATTCAGCCTGCTACTCGTAGGCAAGCTAGCTAGCTTAAAGCTATCTGAGGTGCCTTAACACAAGCCCTTGGTTTTTCTAGTTGCTGATGTTTCACATCTCTCCTCATTCACAACGAGAAGCTCAGGCCCTTGCTAATCCTTTCACCAGCCAGCTGCGTTTCAGTATTAGCAAAAAACTGCTTCTTCTTGTCCAAAGTCACTGAGATGTTTCTTCAGGATTGAATTCCAAGTCTTCTGTGCTCTAAACTCACACATTTGAAACTGGTTACCTTTTAGAAAATCAAGGATGCAGAATTAGATCATGTTCTGTGATTTCCATTTATCAGTAAATGCATTTACTGGCAAATATTGTGGTTTCTCCTTTCAGTTGAAGTTTAGCCACCTCAAAATGCTGTTCCCAGGATACCATGGGAACTGTCAGGCATCATGCAGCCTTACCGAAAAAGAAAAAGGAGCTACAAGAAATAGCACCTAGCAAAAATTACTGTTATTTGGGGGGGAGAAGTTCACTTGTTCTGCATTTTCTAGGTGGGCTCAGGCTATGAGAACCCAACTATGTCAGGTTTGTGGAAGATTTTATAAATCCGTGTTTGACTTTTAACGTCTTTGATGTCTCACTTGTTGAAGGAACTATTTATAGGGCAAAAAAATGTGGAACTTAGTGTATTTTCACAGTATTTTTAGCCTTTAGGGATGGAAATAGCCACAGAAGATCAGATTTCTTTTTTTTCCCCCAGTTCTGTAAATAACTTCAAACTTTTAAGGCCCCAAGGAATGTATAAACAAAAATATTTGAGATATAGATAGCAGTGTCCATAATCCCTGTACTGTTTATTTATAGGAAACCAAGGAAACACAGGAATGGTAGGTGGATGAATCGAAAAATGCACTTTATTAAAGAAAAAAGCATAATAAGCAACCATGTACTGTGCTTGGTGTTGTGCCCAAGTTAATTCATGGAAAAGTTCTAGACTGTGTTGTTGTCTGAGTGACATCATTTTTGAAGGAAGTGCTGCAAAGGATGTAATTGTTAGGAAGATCATGTCTATCCTGACATAAATGGACTCTTCCATGTTGTGAAAAAGAAAAAAAGAAAAGCCTGTCAAAATTAATTCAAGGTCTTTATATTGGCCATTTATAAGACTAAAACAGATAACGCTTGGACAAAGGAGCAGTGGGGCTGCTGAGGTCAGATTTAGACATGGGAGCAATGATATTACTGAGGGTAGAAATGTTTGTAAAAATGGTTGAGAAAGGATCACTGAAGGACAGAAGCTGAAGACAAACCTGAAGTAGGCGTGGATGAGATGACCTGTGCGGTGAGTTCCAGCCCTGACTTCCAGGCGCTGCGTGTGCACGTGCCTGAACGCCACAGTGCATGCATCGTTGGCATGGGTCATCACCTGGGCTGAGCCCATGCCCTGTCCGCAGAGCTGTAATGATCCATCAGCTGGGGGTGCTCAGCACCTCCCTGCTGCTGAGCGGCTCCTGGAGCAAAACAGCAGTGTGCGTGGTTAAGGAGAAGGTAGTTACGGATTGGGAGCCCTGGGAGGTCCTACACTTTTCTGCTTTCTGAGGACAGCAGGAGACTGGGCAGAAAGGGGTCTGTGAAGAGGAGTGAGGCAGGTGGTGATAAAAATCGCTTTCTAAACAGCTTAGTGTGGCTCTTTTTTGACTCTTCGCTATTTCCCAGTGAAAACACCCTTTCTTAGGAGCCGGTGCTAGAACTTGTTCCCCTGTGCGTTTTCATGCCCAAATGCAAACTCACTTACCTTTCTCACCCTGGACAGCATCTCTGCTATGTGTAGAAAGGAATGTTTTGAAGACTGAGAAAAGCCATTAGTTTATCTCCCTCCGAGAGATACATACTCCCAGAGACTGCATCCTGCGTAAGAGGCTGCCTGTGGGAAGGGTGGAATTCACAAAATGTTCTGCTCGTGAAAACAAGGGCTGCAGGCTAAATTCCACCTTGGTTTGCAGCTACAGTGGTTCCACGAGGTTCTGCACTGTTTGTACCTGGCAGAGCTTGACCTTCTCTATATGAATAGAGCTGATGTCATGTAGAGTTTGCTGAGGCAGAGATTGTGTAGGTATTTGTTCATGAAGATGACAGGGTTTGGAGACAATATCCTGGGAGAATGGTCAGAAGCTAACAAAGAATGTTCTAGGATATCCAGCTGCTACGCCGTGTCTAACACAAAGGTAACACATGAGGTATGAGTGGTGTATTGAGTCAAAACAGGCAAAGGATCTCGTATTTGCATGTGATTTTAAAACAGTTATTGATACAGCCTGAGCAGTTCTGGAAGCATTTGTAAACTAAAGTGATGGCAATGATACGGAACGGAGTGGAACAGAACTGAACAGAACGAAATGGAACGGAACAGAAGTGAACAGAATGGAACGGAACAGGATAGGATAGAATAGAATAGAATAGAATAGAATAGAATAGAATAGAATAGAATAGAATAGAATAGAATAGAATAGAATAGAATAGAATAGAATAGAATAGAATAGAATAGAATAGAATAGAATAGAATAGAATAGAATAGAATAGAATAGAATAGAATAGAATAGAATAGAATAGAATAGAATAGAATAGAATAGAGAAAAGAAGAAAAGGAAGGGAAGGGAAGGGAAGGGAAGGGAAGGGAAGGGAAGGGAAGGGAAGGGAAGGGAAGGGAAGGGAAGGGAAGGGAAGGGAAGGGAAGGGAAGGGAAGGGAAGGGAAGGGAAGGGAAGGGAAGGGAAGGGAAAGAAAAAAGATCCACAATAATCATCTAATCCAACTGCCTAGTCAGATACTTAAAACTAGCCAGTGGTTGTAAACCAAGAGGTTTGAAACTCAGTATTTCCAGCTTACAGAAAAGGAGAGAGGTGATTTTACCATTAATCTTAAATGCTTAAACATGGAGAAGATCTCATACATAGGACATTTCAGTCCTTTTGACAAAGATGTGGCACAAGGCAGTGGTTGGAACCACTAGGTAAAATCTCACATGGTGTTTCCTGGAAGTGAAGACAGTTTAACATAGAGGGTTGTAGAAACTTGGAATAATATAGACTGGAAGGAACCTCTGGAGGTCTCTGGTCCAAGCTTGTGCTCAGAGCAGGTCCAGCTTAGATCAAGTTGCTCATGGCTGTGTCCACTTTAATTTTTAGTATCTGTAAGGATGGATGGTCCACAGCAGGGGTCCTCAAACTTTTTAAACAGGGGGCTGGTGCACGGATGAAGTGGCAGGCAGTCATCTGCGGCTGCTTGGTTTCCCCCCCAACCCCTGGCGGGGGTGGGTGGGTGGGTGGGGCGGGGGGGGGGGGGGGGGGTGTCTGTAAATACTGGGGGGCCGGATTGAGGACCCTGGGGGGCCATATCCAGACCGCGGGCCGTAGTTTGAGGACCATTGGTCCACAGCATCTGGCTCCCTGCTTGAGTTTCTGGCCACGTTCTCCATGAAAATGCTTTCTCCTGCTACAGCTTGTGCCTGTTGCCTCTCATCCTTCACTTCGCACCTGTGAAGGAGTCTGGTTTTGTCTTCCATATACCCTCTGTAGATAGTTTAAGAAAGCAGTAGGATCTCCCATTAGCCATACCCTTGGCTGAATGAAGCCAGTTCTCAGCCCCTCCTGTGCCTCCACCCAACTATCTTGGTGGCCTTTGAGGCAGGGGAGGAAATGATGAATTAATTTCAAATTTTTAAGAGGACACTATATAACTTTCTGAAGAACATGTTTATGAATTCCTCTGCAGTTTAGCAGTAGAAATATGGTGTATCCTTTTTGCATGTAACAACTGACCGTTATTTAATAGTATATACCAAGTTTCCATAGTGGAGTAAACACGGGTTTTTAAAGGAAGGCAAATTATTAGGGCTTACAAAAAATTGTTCAGGAAGCTTGTACTGCTTTGGTCATTTGTTTATGGAAGGGAAAGCTGTGGTAAATATGTATAATTTTGTCGAAAAAACATGAAAAGCTGTTCTGTGCAGTTTGTTTCTTACAAAAGGAGTGTATCTTCTCTGCAAAATTTAAAGCTTTCAATAAGTATTAACATGTGTCCCATGTCATACCCATGTCTTGTATGGGACAGCCACAACTTTTGACCCAGGGACTAGTTTGTCAAGGTAGGGTTTTATACCATAGCTAAGTCTTAGGCTTACAGTACAAAGATGTTGTTGATGAGGCCTTGCTACAAACCAGATCAGAAGACTCCTCTTCTGTAAAGAAAGGCTTTTGCTGGTTTTCATTTTAATTTGGATCAGTTCCCTGGTGTGGTTGGGGAAACACTAGTTGAACCTCTGCTTCCTGGAGATGGTTCACATCATGCTTTCCTTGAAAAACTGAAGCACCTGCTATCTGCCACACTTTCCTCAAGGCCATTAAATTCTTGAAGTGAAATAAATTCATCAGCTTAACAACAAAAAGAGAAAATTCATAGCGAGAAAGATGGGGATGATCAGAGATGGACAGAAATGCTTGGGGGGGTGGTGGTGGTGTTACGTATATGCTGTATATCCAGTGTATTGTGCAATATAAATCTTTTTGATCTGTGAGTCCTTAATAGAGCTATTTGAGAGCAGGGAGGTGGAAAACAGGGAGTAAGTTAGGAGGATATTGGCATTTTGAAGTTTTTACTGAAATGAAGTGGAATTTCCAGTCTTTCCATTGAAATGTTCATTAAACCATCATTGAAGAAATTACATTTCACCATGTCTTTACCTTCTTTTTTTCCCTATTTTGACTTGTAATATAATAATAAGAAATATGTACTTCTTTGCTACTTCTTCATTATTTCATTGCCATCTTTTATTTCCTTGATAATATTTTTGATGGTAAAGGAGGAAAAAAGGTAGACAAAAAGAGCTAGACAAAGGTGAACATTATTCTGATGCACTGAGACCAGAAGAACCCTAGAGTGGAGCTTAAAATTTGTGATTTCTTAAGAAAGCTAGGCTATTTCAGTCAGTTGCAGCTTTGCCACTGAAGTTTTCATTTTCAGACAAAATTCATTTTTCCAAAGAAAATATAATGACTTCTAGCATTTATGTACAGCGATGCTGTTGCTCTAAAAACCTTTTGTTGATGGTTGCTATAGAAAACCTTTTGGAAAACAGGTGTATATATAGTAAGCTTTTAGCCAAGTGCTTTCTTCAATTATTTTTTTTTTCTTTTCCATTCACGTGTGATCTGGACGAAATAGATTTACAGATGGCCACATCCTAATCTCACTTTAATTAGAGTAGTTAACAAGTATTTCCTGAGCATCCCTGAAAGTATACTGATCTGAAAGTGGACAAAAAGAGGAGTCTAGCTTCTGTGGTATATTTATTCTATGTTTTTATTTCGCATGAGTTTTGCAATTATTTGTTTATATTCAGCTTAAATAGCTCCAACCTGGAGGTGACACAACGCCTAGTTTAAAATGTCTTTCTGTAGCAGTCCAGCTAGTGCCCCAAGCATAATTTGGCTCATTGAGCACAAGATCCTTTCATACCCCTCTAGCAAAATCTTCCATCAGAAAGTCATGAGCCCTGAGAGGCCTTTGAAAGAATTTATTACATTATTAATAAACTGGCTGATTAAAGGACACAGTTCCCTCTGGCTTTTCCTAAACTGGATTTGTTCATGGTATTTTAATTCAGGCACATTTGGTAATTAAGACATTTTGATTCCATTTCTCTTAACAGTGATAAGGAACCATATGATAAAAAAATCAAATAAAAGTGGAGAAATGCCTGAGGACACAAGCCTTAGAGAGCGCCCAGTATCCTGCAGTCAACTGTGTGTTATTTTCTGTATGAAAGGTATCAGAGTCTTTTAGTTGCGTGACATCTCCTTTAGAGTTAAAGAAAATAAGAATGGAGAAGGAGAAGAATGGCATCTCAGCTGTCACTCCTGGCACGCTGCCTTGGCTCAACCACAATGTCGGCTGGCATGGCTGGGAGGTGCATAACTTACAAATATAAAGGTGCAATCAAAAGAAATCAAATTCACAAGACTTGCATTTGCACAAGAATTATGTTAGCCATTTGCAGATGGGTTTCTCTGCATTATACTGAGATTTGACCGAATTCTGCCTTATTAGACAAAGACAAAGGGTTTAATTGAAGAAAAAGCATATGCAGCACATGCTGGCAATCCACTTTCAATAAAATAGACATGAAGACCCAAATGAGTGGAGCTGACCACCAGGAAGGATCCCTGGTTTCCAGCTACAATGAGCTGAGCTCATTTGTGAATCTAGCTGGCAGAGCTGGATTTCACAAACCCACAGCATTTTAATGTGCTTTAACTGTAGCCTAATAAACTACATCTATATTAATAAATTAAGTACAGCCAGGGTGTGGGCTGAGATGGTGGCCCAGGATGCTCAGTAAAACATCTGCCTTGGGTTTGGCCAGGTGAACTGTGTCATTCCCAGATGTGGCCCAAAGGACCATGACAGTTGATCTTCAGGCCAATGACCAATCCTTTATTCTTTACAGAAACCCTCCAAAATAGCTTAGGGACAGGACACAGGAGGAGAAAAAAAAAAAAAAATCTAAACAAATGTAATTCTTTATTAACCCAGCACCGCAATAAAAGTAGTTGCTTGATGTAGGGCAAAAAATGTTTCCTGTGCACACTTCTGTGTTTCGAAGTACCTGTTACAGAGTCTTAACATGCCTTTTTGCAGTGACTAGGATGTGGGGCATTCCCGGCATGGGTTACCGCAGCCCTTTGGTGACTCACGTCGCAGAACAGTGTTTTCTCTGCGGCCAAACTGCCTGAAGAACCGCTGGCAACTCTGACTGAAGAAGGGCTTGTGGCTCCATACCTGCATCAGGGGGTGGGAAGGAAACATCAATGTTGTCAGATAGCTGCCTACAGGTGCAGAAATAGGTCAGCCAACTTGGAAACCTTTGGATTATCTCCAGACAAGAATTGGCAGGTCAAAGATAATATGGCAATGTGGGTCTGGTCAGATGATAGAGGAATGCGTCGAGGCAGAAAGCAAGCTAAATGACTGAAATGAGTGGGAGAGCTACTTGGTACTGAGAACTCGGAGGAAATATCAAAGGTGTTGCTTCTGCTTTAATTGTCAGATCATGTTCTACTCATATAGAAGAATTTATTCCACATGCTTTCAGTAAGGAAGAGCTGTCACGTTTGTCCTCCCTCATATTTGCCACCTGCACTCTGCTGTATCGGGGCAGGCTCACCTACAAGAGATGCTGCTGGTCATGGCTTCTGTATTTCTGTGCCCTCTTTCTTCATTTTGTGGAGCCGTGCTGGCCTCAGTGAATTACGCCAACAAGTTATTGGTATCGTGAAAGGAAGGATGTGGCTTATGAAGCAGTCTCCAAGTGGTCATGCCAGTAGCTCCGTGATTATCTTGCTGTAGTGCTACGTGGAGACCATCGTGGGGTGAAGCTGAATTCAGGTGGCATGTTGGCCCTGACACAGGGGTAACTTCATCTTCAAGCATCGTGGCTTTCAGGTAGGCTATGGAGTGGTGGGTTTGTTTTCTTTCATTCTGACTCACCACTGGCTCAAGAAAAGAGTTATTTTCCTCTCTCTACGGATCAGTGAAATAAGCACTAAAAGAAGACTGCATTGTAGGTCACCTGCCCACTCTTCTACTTCACAGGTTTTAAAGTGCTTCTTCACATGCAGCTCTATAATTTTCAAGCCTTTCATAAAAGATAGACTCAAGCTATCTCTCAGGGTCATAAAATGAAGACCATTCTGTTCTGTGTCTGATCTAACGGATGAAGCTGGAACTTGCTTTCACACTGATGCCTGAAATAAATAAGCCAACGTATTGAGATGTAAGCTCACATCCACCTTGCCCTCCTAACTTGTGGGATTCTAAGTACATTTTCAGAATTCTTGGTTTTCTCTTTGATATTCTGAAGCTCTTCCAGCCGGGTGTGTGAAATAGAAAAACATCTTAATCTTACGTTTAAGACCTGGTTATTCAGCATTGTTATCTCTAAATATTGTTGCAAACTGATGTAATGAGCATGTGCTGTCTCAAAGCAAGGTCAGAGGAGAATAATATTCTGATGCAGAGACACTTCCAGAGAGAAAGCAAATACCTTCTTTCTTAGTCCCCCTCCCCAAGCCCCCCGAACACATGTAGTCAGCTCTTCCTATATCACCAAGGGGTTTTTATTCCTTTGCAATATGGCATGCTATTTCTTACTTCTTAAATTTAGTTTAATCAGCAGTTATGGCACAGTGTGTGGCTTTTCATAATTCTACTGATGTTTCTACAAATGATTACTTAGCGCAGTGCATTATTATAGCTGTGGCCGATCACTTACAAACGTCTGTCAGGACTGATGCAGGTAGAGCTGAGCCTGCCTTCGGGCAGAAGGATGGGTTACAGGTCCTCCCCACTCCTGTTTTTATAGTACTGTGCTTATTCAGTTGCCTGTTTTTCTCTTTTCTTTTGTTTTTTGGTGGGTTTTTTTTGTCTGTCTTCAGCACTGGATGTCATTATCTGCCCCAAATCATCTTTTTCTTTTTTGTGATGCCCTAATAATGAGCTTTTGTCATGTACAATGACTACATCTTATTTTTTCCCCCCTTTTTATCATAATATCATCTGCTTGGGATGTTCTGAGAAAAATGCAACAAGCTATGATAAATCACCTTGTCAAGTTACACAGTAATTCAAGCTGTTGCTGAAGTTACCAATAAAATCCAGCAAGAGGCTTTGTAGGGAAGAAAGGTGGAGGAAGGAATTCAGTCCTTCAGAGCCTGCATCTCTCTTGTGTCTGTAATGAATCTATGGGTGGGATGAAATGCGGGGGATGTGTCAACCTTGCTGTTGTTCCTAATGAATCAAGAAGCTATTTTGAAAAGCTGCTCTGTCTCTCAGGAGCCGTTTTCATGTTGCAACGTTGGCGATGCGTTTTGAATCGCTCTGCCTTTCCAACTTGCACCTGCAGTGCAGTAAAACAGATAAAGTTTAGTAGGGTGCGTGTTACCGGGTCAAAGGGTTGGGCAGACCTGGCTGCAGGCTTTGTAGAGCCCTTTTGCAGTCTGAGGTTTTACAGCAGCCGCAGAAAGTGGAGGCGAACACTGGCAGTTTTGCCAACGTTGTCTCCGTATTTGTTGTCAGGGACCTCTAAGGGAGAAAAGAAGGCTTCCTCCTTTTCTCTGACAGAAGGCAAGCAGGGGCACAAGTGTTCCCAAGATGTTCAGACCAGTTAGTCTGTAAATAACAGAAGTCTTAGAATTTCCCTTTGTAGTCCCTTCAGCCAAAAGACAAGTTCTGGCGGAGCTGGAGCACGGTCCTCTCAGAGCTGCTGCGGCTGCTCACAAATAAAGAGCAGCCGCATCCCTTGAGAACGAAGGACTTTGCTTTCGGATGAAAGGAAAAGGACATGGAAAGTCCAAAATACAAGGGTAGGAGACGGTCTGTGTTTCTTATCTTCTGAGAGCAGCCATCTTAAACTGAAATCGTTCTCTGAATTGCAGCTCCTCATGGCAGATGGGTAGGAAACTGCCTGGATACCGAGCTGTACATCGCCGTGAAAAGCAGAACAGATCCATGATTACAGAGAAGAGAAATAGCTAAATTTCAAAATAGTTTTATTCCCAGTTGCCCCTCTCCCCCGGTGCAGCCATGTTTCAATAGTTTAACAATAGCACCCGGTAAAGACATCATCCAGAGGAATTAAGATACCATTATTTATCATAACTAGAAATTTTCTGTGAATGAGGAGTGTAAAATATGCCCGGTGTAAATTACTGCGTAAAGCACAGCCTGAGCCTATCCTTGCATATTAAATCGTGCTGTGCAACGTTTGCAGGCGCAGACGCTCCTTCTTCCACACCGGTCACTTGCTAGCCCTTGGCACATGTGGGGCTGGCGCTAGCCCGGGCAATTCCTAGCCATGGTGTACAAGCTAACGCAGTCCAGGAACCATTCCCAGTATGTAATCTGCGCGTGGAAACCCATCTTCAGGGCCTAAGAGAGGTTAATAGGATGGATGCAAGCTGTGTCATAACATTTAGCCTCTTGGCCACAGAGCAGTCTCAGGTGCATTTTCTGAAGTACGGAATCGGTGAGCACAAAGGCTGTGATTTCCCAGACAAAAGAGGGTTTCTTGTAACCATCCTTTGCAGGGGAAAAAAATTATTAGATTACCCTTCACACGTGGTATTAGCAAGAATAGCATTTTGGTTGAAGTTAGACTGGGTAATAGGCATGCTTTGAGCAGTGAAATAGCAGGAGAAATGCTTGCTATGAAACACAATTACAAATCCCAGCTTTGCACAGATGCTTGTATGGAGCCTCTGTTGTGTAATGCCAGATGCGAAAATATCCCTTTGTTCAACAGTTCAACACAGTTTGTTCAACAGACGGTGACAATTTCGTATCAGATTCATTCAGCTGAGCTCATATATAAATTATTGAAATGGCCTGGGATTTCCCTGCCTGGGAGATAACCTCTTTTTATCTGTGCTGCGTACCTAGAGTGGAGGCCAGTGATGCTCCCTGTCTGTGTGTCCCTTGGAAGAAAACTACAGGCGATGCACTCCCCTTGCTTTTGAAATCTCCAACTAAACCTTGCTCTCAAGGGGAATAAACAATCTCCAGGACACACTGCAAGACTCAGCTGTTTATGTGGGGCTGGTGGGAGAGACAAATGTCACTGATCAGTATCATTTAGAGGAAGGGAAGGGTTTTTTCCACTCTTTCTCCTGGTAAAAGATAAGAAATCACATATGCATACTGTGGTTTCATCTGGCTGAGTTTTTCAATTGTTGCAGAAAATACTCATGGTCTGTTTTCCATCCTTGTGTGTAGCCCCCCTAACTGCCCCTGATGTACGTGCTCCTTGCTCTGCGATGCCTAGTTCAGGTTGTAAGTTCCTCGGGGCAGAGACCCATCAGCCCTCATTATCCTGACATGAGCCATGCACACCCTTGCTGCTATATATATAAAATCATCTTGCATATAAAACAGGGTTGTCATGGTGATTTGAAACTCCCTGAAAGCTTGCTGTAATGCAGTTAATCTTATGCACATATCTACACTTATTTAAAATCAACCATATGACAAGTCACCTTATATGTAATGGCATCCAACCCACCCCTCAGGGAGCGAAAAATCTGCATAGTCTGTGCAGCTGCCTTTTTGGGGGAGTAATATTTTGAGCATCTAACTCCTTTTGACCTCACCTGGCTGCCAGATGCTGTCAGCTATTCCTACAGCCATGCAAACATTCCTCTTCATTTAAAATTTACAAAACATAAACCAATGGCTTTTTGTTGGGGTTCGGGGCTCATGTAGGGGAAGAGCCTGTGCGTAACTCTTAATGACGCCTCTAAGTTGAGCATGAGGGTGGGAAGCTGCTGTTTTCTCCATGTGGTATATTCCTTAAATATTCAATGAAGAGACAACCGGACAAGGGGAGGGTGGGGGAAGAGTGATTAATTTTGCCATCCCTGTAGAGATGCTCTGTAGGGAGCAGTTCAGCTCCTATAGAAGTCAGTGGGATGGGATCAGGTCTTGAGAAGTCACTGTGAAAAAAAAAGGAGGTAGAAATTCTAATATTTAATTTTCAAAAACTGCAAGTTATGTGCCTTTCCTGAAGGGACCCCTTTCTGTACCCATCATTAAGTGCAAAATATACAGCTCTTTCCACATCTATATGGAAACTTAGCCTGTAGATAAAGGCAAGATGTTCCTAAGTAATACTGCACAACACAGAGGAAACTGTTCCATAATAAAAGGCAATTTATCACCCTAAAAGCAACTGTACTGAAGTCTAGCTCTTCTTTGGTGGCTAAAAAGCCCCAGGCAACCACAGGTGCCTTAAGGTTGCTATTCTGTAGTTGGTTTAACGTTGCATTAATGGAGGGCTCTCTTTTTGAATGTCATCACATTGAAACTACTAAAACAACTGCATGTGCAGTACCAATTAGCTTCTCAGTGATTGGGAGAGAGCGAACGATAGTTAATTGGTGGCATTTACTTCAGGCGAAGACTATAACGCGCTCAGGTTTTGCAGAGTTCAGCAGCATTGTGAGGCGCTACCGATAACATTCTGTCGCTCCTGTGTACGGGATTCCCAGGGGGCTGCAGAGCCCATATTGCTTTTTCCGTAGCTGATCCGTAGATGGATTAGTCTGTCACCCTCATGGTTTTCCTTGCCACGTCAGTCTCTCCATGAGCAGTTTAACCTGCAGCTGGTGGTCCTTAGCGTTGAACACGTTTTATTGCCAAAGGTACCAAGCTCTCAGCATGTTTCAGCGATGGGAAGTACCAGTTTCAACATGTGATGTTTCCTCTGTTGCTTCTCCATTCTTTTCATTATGCTTTAAATTTCTTAATTTTTGTTTGCTACCATGTCTTCCTCTCCCTTCATCTTCCTCACATTTGTTCTTTGCTTGTTGCTTGCTAACACTTGTTACTATATATATGTGTGTATATATATATTATTTCTGAACTGAAAAGCTTTCATGCAGTACCTTTATTTCTTGACTAGCTAAGTGCTTTCTCTGTTACTTAGTACTGAGTCTGACAGACACATGCTTCTGGCTTATTAATCTCTTATGGTGAGGTTCATTATGAGTATGTGCTATTAGCAAACAGGAAAGTGCTTACTTATAATTGCTGTTCTCTAAAGGTTGCCTTGTCTGTGGATTCAGATTCATCATCATCTTTGTTCTAGAAAGTGAAAATCTGTTTCTGCTAATAGGGCTGGCCCTTATTAGACCGAGCAGCAGTCAGCAGTGGCTTTAGGGGAAGATCTGCACTGCTTTTGTTCGAGTACTTTTGCCAGTGGGATGGTGGTAGGGGCACCTCTGCATTCATACTGAAGACTGGATTCAGGGGTCCTCAGACCTCTCCACATTGCACCACAGGTAAAGCACATGTGATCTATCACCACAAACTCCTGGGTAGGAAGTCAACAGCCCACTCCTACACTATTTGCACACCTGGGTTTTCTGTATTAAGCATAACCTTCAACTCCAGGTATTGTCCTAGAAAAGCAGGGTCATCTGCTATGACGCCTCTGCATCCGCTCTGATGCTGCTGCCTCTGCATGCTTTGCCACGTCGCTGCATGCAAGGAGTGAGAAAGTAAAACACAAAAAGCAGCAGGAATCTCAAAAGCAGGCAGACTTGCCTTATCAGAAGGTAGCACTGTAATCCTCCCAAGATCCAATATCAAGGGTGCTCCCAGCCTAACTTGATGCTGCAAGTGATTTTGCTGGGTACTCTTCACTGACAGCATCGTATGTGAGTGTCATGTGTAGGATATGTAGGATGTCATATATAGGATGACATGTAGGATGATCTCCAGTGGGCTCTCGATGTTCTGCTTTGCTAGTGATACCTAGGGAATGGGAAAGCACCTTCATGGGGTGTGTAGGATCAGCTTTGGAGCAGATCCACAGAGAAGAGGAGAAGATGGTGAAGACCTAGTTAACAGACAGTCTGTGGGGGAGGATGACTCTTTTATTAGTGGGTGTCACTACCGGGGAGAGGGAGCCAGCTTACTGTTAGGTGATGAATCTAACGGTTTGCGACCTCTCAGCCGATGGAAGTCCCATCGGATCAGTGGCCTGCCAGTAGCAGGTAAAGGCCTCCCCAAGACTGAGCTACCCTGTGTGGCACTTTTGTCTACTCTGCAGGTAGCTTTTAAAGGCTCAAGTGTCCTTGCTCTGCAAGCTACCAGATCCATCATCTATGGACTCAGCCATGAGCAGCCAGAGGTGGTGGAGAACTTCCCGGGACTTTCTATACCCAGCCCAGTTTATACTCTTAGGTCTAGCCTGGGCGTTTCAGGTGAGGTCCAGCCAAGAGTTTGGTCCAGGTGCATTCTCTAGGAATGCCTTTAGACCCGAGAGCCCTTATTCCCAGGGTACCAGGTGAGGAAGCTCCTACCACACTCTCACATGCCCCCCAAAACTGCCTCTGGGTGGGTGACTGGGGAGTGTGGTCTCACAGACGTTACTGAGGGTGTTATTGCAGGGCAATTTAGATACAGCTTGAATATGCTTGGAGGCATGTCTTCAGTCATATTAATTTTCCTAAAAGAAAAAGGTCAACCTAAATGAAATGAGAAGTCATTTTGCCTCTCACTGGGAGCCATACAGCACAGCAGTAAAAAGAAGTTGCAGAACAATCACTAAAATATTGCAGAGAAGAGAGTTTAAAGGTTCCAGTAACTTAAGAGAACTCCATTCATTATGTTGTCCCACTGGTATAACAGTGGAAGATCAGCTGAAGGTCATAACTGTGTTTTTACATGTGTGTGATGCTGAGATAACTGATGACTACTTCTAAGGTTTTGAGGGAAACCTGAAAATTACTTTTCTTTAAAACCTCTCATTTTCCATATAACCCTGAATTCAGTCCATTCCCCAACACGCCGGGAGATGTGTGAACAAAAAAAGGGGCTGATGCCTTCATGACTTTTCTGGTCTACAACAGCAGCGCTGTGAGTGTTCCAAAGCACTACCCAAATTACTGCCTGGTGTCGGCGTCCATCCTGCCTAGGGTGGGAGCGGAGGGGCTGCGGCTTTCTGAGCATCGCGCGGCACCTGAAACGTTGAGACCGGGCGGTAACAGATTGCAGAACAGGGAGCGCCTCTTCAGTCTTGAGACAAGCAACAGAGACATGTTTTAACATTTTAAGTTGCATATTTTAACTCTGGGACGCCAAGGCAGTCAAAGGCAGAATGGAAACGTGAATCCCTCAGCCTGCCTTCTCGTCGTTATAAATTGCTGTGGTCTCTAGCAGAGCCAGCCCGGGCTGTTCTGGAACGTGTAGATGTGTGAAAGGTTGCGGAAAAAGGTTATTTAAGAAACAGTATGCAATGATCTGATAAAAGATGACAACATAATTAATATCCTCAAGGAGGCAGAGTTAAAGCTCCATGAGCCTTGCATTTCTCATTTCCTGACTTTTGAGTGCTTAACTGTGCATATTTAATGTTATATTAAAATAAAGAAGAGGTGCATGTTATAAGAAAAGAGTCCCTTTCCTGCTACTTGAGGATATTGAATTATTTCATGGAAGATGCATTGTTTTGATGGTATCTGCATGATGTGAATTGAAGTGACATCGGCTGTGATCCACATTTATAATTCTAATTTATAATATCGTATTAGTAAATCAGGCTGTGCATTATTCTGTCTAGTATCAGGGTACGTGCTGCTTTTTGGCAGACATGAGCTAAATATGAAATCAGAAGAGTGTT
Organism: Falco naumanni; assembly: GCF_017639655.2. Lineage (NCBI taxonomy): Eukaryota > Metazoa > Chordata > Aves > Falconiformes > Falconidae > Falco > Falco naumanni. The sequence goes on along the minus strand of NC_054059.1, from coordinate 71,293,909 downwards.
GCTCTGATTGGAAACCAAAAGAGGCCAAGGCTGTTTTGCTGCTCTGCAACATGCTGTAACGTAGAGCATCTGGTTAGGACTGTGGAGGAGAACATGGTCTGGGGAAGAGACCTAGAAAGTATTAGTGTATTGGCTGCTGGGGATGTTGCAGCTCCGTTAATGTAAGACTTATCTGAAATGAGGTAAAGCTGCTTAGAAACAAATTTCCAAATGTAAGGGTAGGTAGTGACTTCTTAAGAAGCAGTGGGGAAGGGGGTCGGTGGGGGTTATTCCCAAAGACTGAGACAAACTGCAAATGTTTTCCTCTTGTAACTTTTTAAAAGAAAACAGTGCATTCACAGCAGGCATCCTAGGTGGAGTGTACTGGCTTGTTCTCTAATCTGCCTTGCTGGCTGTGCTACCGCCTTCCAGCTCCTGCACCTCAGGTGTAAAAGTTGCAAGTCTGCACAGCCTTGCAGATGGAAGATCCGCATTAAATAATAAAATCAGAAATCAGTGCACCGCACTTGGCAGAGGTGGAGCACCGAGGTGGTGCTGCAAATAATGGCAAGGCTGTCGCTCTCGGTGTCCATCACTCTGTTCTTTCCAGCAGATTTGTAAAGCTGCATTTGGGGGTGGGAGTTATTTTCTACACTGCGTGGAGGGTGTCTGTGTGAGCACCTCTCAGCTTGAACATGGGAGGGTTAGTGGGGACCCTTTTGAGTAGGTAAAGCATGCTCTCTTCCTCATGCTCTCAGAGCATCAGGGCTTTTTCCTCACTCCAGACCTTCTTCGTGTACCAAACACCCATGAAGACTCTATCAGAGTACCAGCCCTTTGTTACCAAGCAGGACTGACCAAGAGACAGAAGTGCCTTGGCTGTAGGCAAAATATAAGTGAGATGATGTTGGGGGAACTTCAGGAGATACAAGGCTACTACATGTATTGAAGTTTGCACAAAACCACACACCCACAAAAAACATACTAACATCTGTCTGCCACGATCGCTTCCCATAATAAGTATTCTTACAAGATAAATAAAATGTCTGGGTAGGTGTGAGAGGAGACTGGAATGTGCGCAAATAGTTTTTAATGGATATTTAAAGCATTTTCATGGTCGTTGCTACTTTCTATGTGTGCAAACCTGGAATAATTGTGTCTATAGGTGTAGACCTAAACCAAGCAGGAATCAGATTAGAACCAGGTCTGTTCTGTGGGCAGGGGATTGCAAATGGCTTTCTACCGTCATGTGGCCAATTTTAGTTGTTCTGGTTTTCTGGAAGGCTGAAAATTGTACAAACTGCAAAAAAACACAGGACCAGATGTGTTGGGTCTGCCCAAAGGTCCACCCAGCCCATGGCTCTGATGGCATCCATGGATCCTCACCTGGTATCCATCACTGTCACACCATGGTGGCTATGGTGGTTTACTGGCGTTTTGGTAACTGTATTGGAGGACGTGGACTTTTGTTACAGCTTTTCTGGAGTTCTAGTTCATGTGGCAGGAGGAAAGGTATGCCTTTCCCTCAGCCTAAACGTGATGAGGTGTGGAAAAAAGCATGGGTCAGTCTCTTTTGCTGTGATCAGAGAAAGCCAGGTAGTAGGCAGGTTTGGTGATAAGGTGACTGGGGCAGGAGATGAGATCTTCAGGTTAGGAAGGGAGCCTGAGTGTCCAGGCTGCCAATCCTTCCTTTTCCAAAGGTATTAGGAGGAAAAGGATGAGCTGCAGGCTCTGGAAGATTGTGTCATTTGGGTTATTGTCATTCTTTCTTCACTGAGTTGCGTATCTTACTCCTTCAGTAGGTGAGTCACAAAATGTGCTCCTGCCACACTTTGGAGAGGAAGAGCAGCCCTGAGAAATGTATCACCTGCCTTCTGGCAGAGAAGAGTTCTTCTCCTGGAGATTTGGAGCAGACTTAAAGAAGAGTGAGGGGCCCTTCTGTGTGGATCCCGTTGACCCCAGCACTTTTCAGGCACAGTGGAACAGTTTTTGAGGATCCAGCTGATTAACCAGGTTGGATGGAGAGCTCTTGCTTAGGGCAGGTTCTTGTAAGCTGTCTGCTCAAGTGCCCACTAGCAAATCCCAGGCACTGAGGGCCTTGCTCTGGTGTCTTAGTGCATGTTCTGGACATGCACAGTCCAGATCTTCTACTGAAGACCAGGAAAATCCATAATATGAGGACCTGGAGTTTGGTGCCACTCTTCAGCAGGATTTACAAGACCTCATGGTGGCTGACAGCATGGGATAAGGAGGGATTTAGGTGCCACAGGAAGCCTAGACAGACCGGAGGAAGAATGTTTGCCCTGAACCCTGCTTGGATGTGGCTGTGGCCTGTAGAGGAGAAGGGAAGGCTTTAGGTTTACTTTGCTACTACAAACTTTTAAAGATTGGTTGAGGGGCTACACTATTATTACATGACAAAAAAAGCCCTACATTGAGAACAAAGTAAAACACCTCACTGTCAATAACATCTTTCCATTAAAATACAATAAGAACAAAGGAATAATTTCTTTTGTAAAGCCATAGCTATTTTCTGGTCACTGGTAGTATCTTGGATATTGTCTTCTGCTATATTTATACTCCTGACAAAGAAGGGAGCTGCAGCAGCTGCAAAGACTGCCAGGTACTGAAATAATAGGGCTGAAAAGCCATCATGGGATGTAAACTTTGGAGAAGAAATTTCTGTGAATGCGAAACACTGAGGCTGTGAGTCAGGACTCTTCTATACTATCACTGCCTCTGCCAGCAGACCGCTATGTAGGACACGGTGGCTTGTTTTCCCTTCACACCTATCTGCACCAAAATAACTCCACTGACATCAAAGGCCCCATGTCTGAGTTGCAGCAAAGAGAGGAGGAGGAGGAAGAGGAGGAGGAGGAACAGACGCTTCAGGTGCAGTCGCACGTTGCAGTCAAGCAACTGAATACAACTGTCTTCTGTTGGAAGAGGCCGATTTCTGCTGTCCCCTTCCACCCCTTCTTTTTCACTAGCATTCATGTGAGACTGCTGAGCAGCGATCTAAAGTGGCAGAAAGTGTTGTAATTTTGTGGGTTAATTTTCCACTCGTACAGTTCCCTGGGCAAGTTGACCAGAAGGTAAGAGGAGCACCAGCGGCTACCTGAGGGAATTGGGAGTGCAAGAGCAAGAGTGATGGGGAGAGGTCTGAGCTGGACTGTCCATTACAGCGGCACCTACTTCTTTGTTCAGCTGATGTGAGCACCTCAGCTGGTTTTTACAGTCATTTTTCTTTTTTAAGTAACATGAGGTTTCGTAGGAGGCTTCACTAATCTCCAAGGATATTGAGGCTGAGTTAGTTTTTATAAGTTGCAAGTGAAAAAAAGCACTTTTGCTAAGATACTACAGTGAAAAGAAACAACCTTTCTTTGGGTACATTCAAAGGAACAGTTTCTGTGAAGGGAACCATTTATTATGTGTCATTTCATCGGCTCTGACTGATAGAGAACAGAATCAATTCAAATGACCTGATGATATTTGCTGTTGATTAACAGCCCACAGGTGAGTAGTCAAAAACCAGCTGAGGGTAACCCAGTTAGCTTCAGTACAACTGTGTGAACGATACAAAAAGGAGAAGTGGGAGTACAGGTTTTGAAAATTTGACCCGATTAGAAGAGCCAGATATGGAGGTCCTTACTCAGATCTTGACAAGCTTTTATAGTAGCTGCTGAGACAAACCTTATGGGTCTTAATTCCTGACTGAATCCAGTGGGAGTTTGCCTGAAAACCATGAAGTTCATTATTTGGCCCGCTGATTTCAGTGACGGCTTTCAATGGGTGAGATCTAAGTTGGAATTCAAGACTTGATCCTTAACTCCTTGTTTGCAAGAATACACACTATCCAGCACTGTAAACATCACTCCTTTCTTGTCAATGCGAAATACCCTTTTTTTAACACGGAAATTCAGAAACACCTTATGCATTCACAAAGCTGAAGTATTGATACTATGATGCTTCATTGAAGTATGTGCTCAAGAGCTGGCACATGTATCTGATGTATGAACTTGCTAGTGGCGAAATAAGAAAGGCCAAGGATGCCACATTAAATTTGCTGGTGTCACAAGGAGTAGAGCAGAGCATCCTTGAAGTAATTACAGGTGAATGGACCAATGTACTGTTACAAATGTAGTTCCATTAAGACATTTTCCATCACATTCTCTCTTATAAATCTGGATGTTTTATTGATGCAGAGCTAAATCAAGTATCTGCCGTCATTACATTCTCTTCCACCCCCAGCTGGCATTTCATGCAGCACATATTGCAGTTTTCTTTTTGAACAGAAGCCTTTTCATCTACTCAAAAGCTGAAAAATGCCATAGGTGACAAAGTTTAGCAACGTTTAACACATTAAATAGGTCTCTGAACTGCTGCAGATGGGAAAGAGAGTCCTGTATACATGTCAGAGGTACAGGGAAACACATCTTCCTTTCAGAAATGAGCACTGCATTTTTCATGTACATAGTTTAAAAAGGAGAGAAACTTGGGTCTGGAAAAGGTTCCCTAGTTCAGCTAATCTGGTTCCTTGTTATTCTGGGCAACCATATCGTTGAATCCTTCCCACAAGCGAATCGAGTCCCATTTAATATCTAGTGAGGTTTTTCTCAGCCATTCCCACTGGGTGGCTGTTTCCTAACTTCATTTATCTGAGAGTAAAAGTGGCTTTTAATTTATTTATTTTTTTTAATTTACCACCTACATTTCTTCGTGGCCGGTGTAGCTACATCTGTGGTTCAGATTCTCTCGCAAACCCTGTCCGCATCTGCTGGTTGCTCGTTGGCCTTGGGCAGAGTACAGAAATGATGTAGAGGACTCGGATAACACGGTATGGCAGTTCTTCTTTGCCAGATGGTACAAATTTTTAGAAGAAAGCTGTCAGTCACTGCCTGTTGGACTAATTCTTTATGCCAACCACTACAAAATCACAGCGTAATGAAGCTGGTAATAGATGATTTGGGAGGTTGAAACCACGGAGAGTTAGAGATGTACTTACACCAGGAGCTTTTCATCTCCAACATGACAAACACAGTGAGATTTTAATCTGTGTTGCGACTTTGCTTAACATGTCCTCATGTCCAGATAGATGGTCGTGTGCTGTATGCCACATGGATGGCTGGGGCAAGAGTAAGGCTGCAGATTCCCTGACGCAGCACAAGTATTTGAGTGGAGTGTCCCACAAAATGGGACAAATTGGCCTGGAGTGAAGTATAGTGTTCTGCTGTCAAAGAGCAGGGGGAGAGGGTCAGGGTCAGAGGACTGTGGATATAAGATCTGTGGGTAAGTCCAGCTGTCTTGCCAAAAAAGCTTCTTTTGATAGGCAGTTTTATCCCAAGATCTTGGCAAGGCAGCAGCCTGCCAGGAGCCACTCAGGTAGACTGATGCAGGTTGTGGTTCGGGAGCACTCAGTAACAGTGGAGATCAGCTCATAAGACTTACTGATATCATGGAAGTGGAAATCACATAATTCTGAAGGACTTAGCTGCAAGTATCATCTAATGGCAGAAGATGGGTGTAAATACCAGAGCCAAAGTGTCATCAAAATGAAAAATGACTTAAGACTGCTTACCCAAGCTCATGTCATGAGCAGATGAATTAATGGAGTAATGTTTTAAGCTCCTTGATAATGTACAAGTGGAAAAAAAAAACCCAACCAAACACAACAGTGCTAATGTGGAAGGGATTAAGAGATGCCCAAAAATAGCCTCTGAAATTCTGCTGCGTAAAAGTTCTGTAATGTGAATAAACCATGTAGGAAATACTCTAGACAGTCGCGCTAGCAGGCTGCTATGGTATACCTTGTTGTGGGAGGAAATGATTAACCTACCTCTCTCTACTGAGCTTCCTGAATGATCACATCCCTGGATTGCACTTGTCTTATTCATAGGTGTATTGTGTCAGTGGGGCAAAGCTTGAAGGGCAGAGGCTGGCTTCATCCATGTGATTCAAGTCCTTTACTTTCAGGAGCAGGGTGGCTACTTGCAAACTGCTGTTGGGAATGATCCCTGGCCCACGCTCTCTGAAACCACTCTTGGAAAGTGTAGGAAAGAGTGTGAGTCGGCGTGGGCTTAAAAGCACGCCATGGGCAGCTATAAAAGCTGAACAGTACTGATGATTGAGTTCCTCTGCCCATGCCGTGGCACCGCTTAATTTGCTCATATGGCATATTATGTTTTGTTAACTCTGTGGATGTAATTGAATAAAACAATCTTGCAGGAGCTAATGGAGTTATTTGGGTAGACACAGTGTGCTTCAAGTATAGGTTGAGAACAATATATTTGAATGTAACTTCTTTATGTTAATTAGTCAGAACATTTGAAAGGAAGGGTGCTTAGTTCCCTTAGAGTAGATGTGGCTGATAGCAAAGGAAGCTGTGATAACTTCATGATCATCATACCAAATGTTATTAAAGAAAATGGGGTGGGTGTGTTTCTCTCCTTCTTAGCTTTTTTTTTTTCTTTCCGGATAGCCGAAGAGCTTGCTTTTCATGTCTGGATTTGAAGTCTTCCATTTTAATCCATTTCTGAGTGCTCCACTCTTCAAGATCAGTTGGTTGTTTTTCTATGATATTCCAATTCTCTTTGTATTGATCTCCGAGCTGTTAGCAGTTACAAGTGGCTGGAACTTGCGGGAGGCAGATGAGGTACTGGGAGGCTGAAGAAATGCAGATTTGGTGCCTGTGTTCATACTAAATGTGAAAGGAGGACCTGACAATGTGGAGATCAACCACTCTCAGTTAATTCCTAGAAATACACTGGCACAAATAATCAAAGCCTTTGCAAGAGCCCAAAAGATAACAAGGAGCTAAGTAACAGTGTACATGGACTTGATGAGAACAAATGACACCAAACTAGTCTAATCTCCTTCTGTGACAGCATAAAAAGCCCTGTGGACAGAAGAGAGGTAGTAGGTGTTATGTATCCTTGTGCAAGAAAGCTTTTGACGCTGCCTCTCATGACATTATTGTAAGCAAGCTAAGGCAACAAGTTCTACACGAAACTACGATAAAGACTGTATGAAATCTGCTGGAAAGCCATAGTCAGAGAAGTTAACAATAGTTTTGACATTTATTCTGTGTCAAAGTAGAAGGAGGCATTGAATGGAGTTGCACAGGGCTGTGGTTTAGGTAAGCGAATTTAACTGCATGTGTTTGGAGTGGAAAAGAGCAAGGCTAGGAGGCTATTGTACAGGAATAGATTCAGGATGAGTGGGGTAAATGGGACCCAGAAATTCTGTGTTCTTGGAAAAGCATGCAAATATGTCCTAGGATATATATTTATAAAGTTGACCTACCCACCATGTGCACTAAACCTGCTTTATTCAGCTCTCACAAAGCCATAGATGTTTTGCTGTGCTTGGTTCTGGGTGATGGCCTTCAACAAAACATAGATCTGCCGGTGGGGATGTAGAGTAGAGCAGTGAGAATGGTCAGAAATGAGAAAAAATTGGCCAAATATCCATCAGGAAAGCTGGAAATGTGGCTGCTTCTGTTGTGGGACAGTAGGATGACTTGCAAAAGTTTGTGCAAACTGGGTGATACCATGGTGGCTTTTTGCATCTGCATATTTTGTCATCTCTTTTCTATTCTGTGTCAAGGTAGTGAATAAACATCTGAAACAGGATTGGTCCTGAGAATGTTCCTTCAAGAACTCTAGTTTTAATCTTCCTTGGGTCTAATCTTGCTCTAATTTAGGGTGATTTCCTGTCATCTTTCTTTTAGCTAGAGTCCTTCTACTAATTAGCATATTTACTTTTATCACAAATAGTTTCCCATCTGGCACAAAACCAAATACTTAAGTATCTCTAGTATTACAAGTCACAACAGAGCTGGTCAGTCAAAATTTTCCAGAAAATTACAAAGGAGTGTTTAACTCTGTCCATTCTTAGAAATTCCCATGAATCCTAATATGACTTCAAGTGATGGTTTTTAGTGTTCCACCAGATATGTTACGTGTACTTATGTATAGTGAGTATTTAGGGACTCAAGGTCTGCCTTTCTTGTGCTTGGCAGTCTGAGTTGAGCATAAACGTCACAGTAACCAAGGCCATCATGTTAGTCACCTGTGTGAAGTTGCAGGGTTTTTTTATTTATTGGGGCCTTTCCTCTGTGGCTGGACGATACTAAGTACAGGACACAGTTTACACACATAATATAATGAATTGCTTTGGGAAAACACAGTGAAGTGAGTGTTAATTGCAGCACCTCTTCTTTCCAAACAGTAAGGGGTCTCAACCTACATAATCCGTTTATTCTATGTTTTGTGAGATTTCTTTACAGAATCAGCATTTTTTATGGGAACTTGATTACCTTGTTGCTAGAAGTCAGTCCCAGATCCAAAGGAAACCTGTTTCTGATTCTTGTCTTCTCCTATTTTACTGTGCTGGAAATGCAGAAGCAGTTAAAATCCTGTCTTTCTATCTGGCACATGCACAGACAGACAGACAGACAGACAGACAGAGCCTAACACACCAATTTATATGATGCGTCTGCTTGGCAACTCGTGAGAGTTTGGCTGGCGCATGGGAGAGACCTGGAGGAGTCAAGTGCAGTGTTAATGCAGGTTCCCAGTGGCTTAGAGGGAAGCTCATTACTGACCTGGCTTGTGTGTCTTGTTCATTTACAGTAACACTTTAAATATTTAATCGATCTCTCATTCTTTCCTGTCATGGACCATTTTGCCTCAATTGATTCCTTTTTGGGGGGGTAGGAATGGTTGGAATGCATTTATGTTAGTGGAATTCTATAAATTATACTCATTAAGAGGCTAGGTACGATAGGCCAATGTGGAATTACTCTTAAACTTCATACTGCATCTTTTGCCCCGGGTTCTCAAAGTGCCCCAGAAGCACTAACTAGATAAAGGTGGAGAGCAAAGCTCAGCTGAAAGTTAAAATACCTCCTTACGTTCCCAGGAGCTGCTGCTTGGTTGTGGTCACTGCAGAGGTAACAGGATTACCCTTTCTGTAATGCACAGCTAGGTCAGCTACAGCCTTTCTGGATTTTCTGTCACAATGAGGGGTGGGAATCATGGTTTGGAAGGGACCTTAAGGACCATCTCATTTCACACCCCCTGCCACAGGCAGGGACCCCTCCCCCCAGCCCAGGCTGCCCCCAGCCCCGTCCAGCCTGGCCTTGAGCCCTGCCAGGGATGGGGCACCCACAGCTGCTCTGGGCAGCCTGGGCCAGCGCCTCGCCGCCCTCACAGGGAAGAATTTCTTCCTCATCTCTCATCTACATCTCCCCTCTTTTAGTTTAAAGCCATTGCCCCTTTTCCTCTTGCTACAGCCCCTACTAAAAGGGAAGGAAAGTGAAAGATTGGCATGAGAATCATCACTTTTCCCATCAAAAGGCTGTATGGTCTACTTGGTTGCATCTCCTGAGGCTCCTCACCAGGTCAGGCAAGGCTGAGATACTCGTGAGGTCGAGCAGTGTCCTCATATTCCATAATTTAGATGTGAAGCATCTCTTCTGTAGGTAGAGATGTTGTAACATCTGTTTTAAGAGGGCAAATAGAAGCACAGGCAGGGGAGAGGCCTGCCCCAACCTCTCATCTACACACTCATAAATCTTGTGTTGACTTTGTGGGATCACAAATTAATTTTTACCACGAAGGATTTAACAGCAACTTTTTTTGGTCGTATTTTTAATAAGGTCTGTAAGCCTCACTTTCTAATCCTATGAAATAGGCATTGGGCAGGATGGGTTTGTAAAGACAGCCGTAGCCAGCACATTCACTTTACGCGCTCCTTAAATGTGCTCAGGGGAATGATGAAAACGGTATCACACCTTTGGGGTTGTACAGAGGTCTTGGAGTACAGTTTGGCCTTGTTCTTGGTGAACACGGTATCACTTTATAACTCCATAAAGAAGGAATTGTGGGGTATTTGCCTTTCACCAAGCTGGGCTCAGAGAATATAATAAGAAGCCTTCAGTAGCTGAAGGCAAACGCTTTTGATGGGCGAGCAGAGGGGGCTGTCAGCAAATGTGTTTGAAGACAGAACAACAAAACTGATATTCAGAGCTGCTTCTGGGCCTGGCCGGTTCTTTGCCACTCCTGGTAAACATGGAGATCACATAGAAAATGTGTCATTTTTAAATGGAATTAAATCCCTTGCACGCTTCTTTCAGTTGCTATTGATTTTTATTTTATTGATCAGCCAAGAAATGCTCAGGTGTATCAGGTATGCATTTAAAGTAGTCCCGTGTAATCTGGTTTGCTGCTGTTGATCTTAAATCTAAATGTTCTCAGTTAGCTGAAATAACAAACTAAAAAAAGCAGCCCCAAACCAGTCCTGTTCCCTAGTCAGCATGAAGTGCCATCCCACAACTGTCACAAGTGTTTTTCCTCAAATCACAGTGATACAGTGCAGAAGAAGGAGACAGCCAGGTTCATGCTCTGTGGGAACAAGGTATTTTGGTGTAAAGGGACATTTGCTTGTCAACATGATGCTTTGTGATACTATCCATTATTACACAGCTAAAATGCTCAGCCTTTGAACTCAGAAGCTACTATTGCCCAACTACAAGGACCAGCATCTGTCTGACTCCTTTTACGCTATTACTATTTAAGCAAGAATGTGAGTATCGGGCTCTGAATACCGTTGAATTACAAAGGCAAATGCTGCTGTTGTCATTATTCATGGTGAATGTCCTTGATACAAGTGCTGTATCTCAAGGAGAGAAGTGTTCATGCAATCGTCCGCTGCTGACTTTCTTGGCACCCTTCATTTCAGTTTTGTTTGGTAAGTGGTGGAGTCTTTCAATGAAGATGCAACATTTCAATTACTCCTCTCTTTTCTTTCTTGAAAACTGTTGAGGGATAAGAGCTGTGATTGTAATTGAAAATATCCCTACAAAGCCTCAAAATTATTATAACTGGAATTAAAATCTTATCCTTTAACTACTATTAGGTTTCACCTTCAAAAATCATGCCTGACTTTTAATGAAGAGAGTTTATTGATGATGGTGATGAGGATGATAATAATAATGGTGATGATAATCTTTGAGAATTGAGCAGATTTTGACCATTCCTTTTCCTAGGCTGTCACAAAGAAATACCCAGGGAAGTCTCAGTCTTCTAATTTCAGATTTGATTTGCTTTGACCTGGAGTCACTGTCAGAAATTTTGTCACCAAACCACAGCCCCCAAGACAAGAATAAAGAAATGAGGGGGCCCTCCGTAATCAGCGGAGCAGTATAGGCACCTCTGGATGAGCAGGCAAATTTTAGGCCTGAACTACTCTCTGGAAGTGGTTATCTGTTGACATGGATTGTGGAGTGGACCATACTCCTACGTTTGGGTGATGTGGGAGGTCCTGAGCATGTAGCTGTTGAGGTGCCTCTTGCGGAGAAGTTAGATGGAGTCACCCCCCCGCCAGTCACCTTTTAATGGCTGCATTAAAAAAATATGCTGCTACATTAAAAAAAAATATATTTCTGCGTTAACAGCAGTTGACTGCTAAACCAGTGAACGGGTGAAAGAGAAGAAGTTTCTTCCAACCTCAGTCTTTCAGGTGGAGCTGGATGCTCCCCATTTTAGGGATGTCTGACAGTTCCTCTCTCAGAAGCCTTTTCCTCAGTTGATTGATACTTTAGCAAACATTAATTTGGGGGGCGACATTTTCCATGCCAGTTTTCTGCCTCCTCAGACTGATATTTTTAAAGATCCGGCCAAAATTGTTCAGAGAAGGAAGCTGGAGAAAAACATGTTGTTTTCAATACTAAAATATTTCTCCCAGGCTGTCTGCAAGGAGCCCTGGTCCCTCCCTGCTGCAGAGCAGGGATCTGAAATTCATTAAGGGGGCGTCTTTTGCGCATGTTGTGCCTTTTTTTTTTTTTTTTTAATCTCCCTGTGGAAATTTCTCTAGCTTTTCTTAATTTACAGGCATTTAAAAAAAAAAAAAAAAAACCAAAAAACAACAACAACAAAAAAAAACCAACAAAAAAAACCAACTCCACACATTTGGGAGAGATGTCACAGCATTTAACAGCTGAAGCCTTCAAAAGATGCTGCGGGGTAAGTGTGGTGCTGCTCCGGCTGCTCACCCCGTTGCTGCAGCATGCTTTCCATGGCTACCTAAGCGAGAGGGATGCTCCTTGCCGTCGCGGCTGGTGGCTGCTCTGGGCGAACTTGGGAGCTGGGTTCTCTTGGGATTTGAAAGTGGTGGCACCCAGTGCAACAAGGAGGGATGGGCTGCCTGGCTGCAAGGCAAAGATGAAAGAAATTGGATGTGAAAGAGGGAAAGAAAGGGATGGGTTGGGACAGAGAGAAGGGAACAGGAGAGCTAATGGGATTACAAATTGCATAGGGCTGCTGGGACACATCGGGGAGGGAGCTGGGACCAGGAGCCTGCCGGGAGGTGCCTGGCCCTGCAGCCTGCAGAGCTCGGAGTGGGGCTGGCAGAGGAAGGGTTCAGGGGGAAATCAAAACGACCTGATGATGTGTGAGAGAGGTGTAGCCCAAGCATCACTCCCCTGGCTTAGCCCCAGCACTCCTCGTAACGCCACAAGCTAGCACCGTGCCTGTTTGGAGACTGACCCACAGGCTACATTATAACAGTTACAACCTTTCTTCTTTTCCCTGTACATCATTTTTAAGGTTGTATACACAGCACATGATCCTGCACCTCCTTATTTCCCAGTGAACACACAGCTTTAAGTACAACAGCCGTGTTAAGCTCCCCAGAACAAAGTGCTTGTTGGTAGATTTTAATCCGGCAAGCCCAGTGAACATCCAGTTTTGCAGTGTCAGGTATTAGAAAGGAACAAGACACACACACTTTCAGAGAAGAAAAGAAAGGAAATCAAGCTGCTTTCATGTATCCTTTGTAATTATTTTTCCCCTGTTGTTCAGAATTCAAGTTAGAAAAAAAAAAAAGAAAAAAAAAAAAAAAGAGGGCTCTAACATTTACTGGCAGTAATCATTTCACCATCTGCTCAGGCGTGCTGCTTCCAGAACACACGTTCTCAGCTGCTGAGCAGTCAGCTCTCTGCTCCCCTTCCTTTCGGAGACAGGGATGCCAGCAGTTCCTAAACTGTAACAGCATGAACAAGGCTTCCCCCCCTCTCCTTTTTTCCCTTTCAGTTGCTGGAATTTTTTTGAAAAGGCAGGAGAGTCAGGACTTTTCACCAGATTGTTTCAGAGACTGAGCTCTTCCCGACTGGATGGTTCTTCATCTGAGTGCATGTGAGTGCTGAAAATGCAGTGAATACTCATATTTTAGTGTTTTGGGGTACCCCAAGCACGTTTGCTTTGTAGTAGAGCCCCACTGGCACCTGGACTGCTCTCAAGGATCGATTTAGCTTGTGTTTCTTTAGCTGTACCTAGGGGAAAGCTTTCCTGGTGGGATACTTCCATGTCTGGGCATAGACACCTTTGATTTCTGCTCTCATGAAGCGTAATGCTGAGCTCAGCACCCCTCTTTCTAATGTCTTCTTCCCGTTCTCTTCTACACGCTAAGCCAGCACCGAGCTGTTGAACACCCCCAGCTCCTCTCTGGCAGCCCAAAGCCAGCAGTGAATCGCAGCACACAAAACAGGAGGGGCACCTCGCTACCAGGTGGGCTTTGTTGACTAAAAGGAGCTAGGGCAGCCGGAGTTAGCCTCTATGCACGCTCCTACATCACTGCCCTTCGGCTAGTGGTGAGCAGAAGCACTTAAGTAAATATGTGACTAATTTAGAGGGCAGAGGGTAACATTAATTAGCTCATCCTGTCCTTGAACGTTTCGGTGTCACTGACTCCCTAATCTATGGTTCTTGCATTTTCTGTTGTTGTTTCTCATGGCAATAATAAACCGCGATCTCAGTTTGTACATTTAAATTCAAAATGAAAAGACATCCATCAGTGAAAGACCCTGTTCAATTCTCCCACCGTATAGCCAATGCTTTACAAAGAAATGAGCCAGAGTGAATTCAGAACCCATTAGGCATGTCCCAGGAGGCATGAATCTATATGCTTACAGATGTACTTACAGATATAAATCTGCATTAAGAAAAAATATCCTGCTTGACCGAAGGTATTTGTTCTAAACCACACAATTTAAAGTGCAGCTTTGTACAGAGAAATGACTCTGTGGGATGGCTTTGTGTGATTTTATGTGTGTTTCATTGCATCAAGATCAAATTTACTCCTTTACGAGCAGAATAAATGTTATTTCTCTGTCAGCCTTCATGTACTTGCTCTTGTTTTCGTAGCCCAAACTGGATGGGTGATCTCATACAGAAATCAGGGGTTTTGGGGATTTATTTTTGATCAGCATTTGATCCAGCTGACCTGTAATGCAGACCGCAGAGGTCCAAGCCTCAAAAACACTTCGGGAATATCCCTGGTTTCTCAAGACAGTGTCTGTGTTGGTGCATTAGCCTCTGTATTTTCACCTTTGGGCACACTGTGACCCTTAGACCAGTTCTTTGCTGCCACTTAAGAAACTATCAATCTCTAACATTGAATGAGTCGGACATGCTATTTATAAAAAGGTTATGTGAGCCAAGTATTTATCATCCTCACAGCACAGGATGGTGGCACAGGGCAAATGAGAAGATGGGCAGGTGGAAAAAGGGGTTGGGGAGACAAGAAATGGAGGCTAAAGAACATGAGAAATCAGGGAAAAGAGGAAAAGAGAAAAAGGGAAGATGTTTGGGCCTGAAAGGACTCCTAAATATTGGTGCCTATTGCAAATTTTCCCTGAGCAAGGGAACCCCATCCACTGACCTCCTGTTGCTGGTACCTAGATGTAGACAGGAGCTCCTTATAGTGCTGTTATACCTCCCCCAATGATTATTAGATGTAGTCTCATGTGGCAAAGAGGAGCAGGAAGATCTCCTGCAGGCTGGCTGATTTTTGAGAACAAAAGCCCTTTTGCACCCTGGGGTGGCCCCTTTCAGAAAGCAAGTGGCTGTGCCACACGGGCTGTGTGAGCCAAGCTCGGCTGTGGGGCACAAAGGCTGTGGGCGCTGGCTGAAGAAAATCAGACCCAGTCTGTGCTTGGAGGGTTGGAAAGAACGAACAGAGTGACTTTCTTTCTGCAGTGGAAACACAGGGTACCATAACCATGGATTAAGGGCAGCAGATTTGAGACCATCCGTGGTGTCAGGCTTGGTGGGAGAGCCCACACTGACTGGTGAGCTTGGATGCATCACATGGAAGAGTATGGGAAATCCTTTAACGTGTCTCTCCTGCCCACTTCAAGTCGCCTAGATGGTGGGACCCTAGGAAATGCTCCCCCGGGGAAATGACAGCCTGGCAGGGTTGGCATCTGTTGGTGCCTATAGCCTTGATCACAGCGAGCACTTGGACTGAGACCCTTTTGTTTCCTTCTCGTAAAACCCTCAAAGTACCCACACTGAGATGGACGTAAAGAGGGAGCAAGAGGGAAGCAGCTGTTCTCTGAAGGAAGGAGTAAAGGGGTGTTGCTAACACTGGGATTCCTTGGAGCAACATGTCCTGGTGCAGCCTGCAATGCCAAGAGAGGCACAGAGCCACACACGATGTCTCCAAACAGGCTGTTAGCTTTCCCCCTGCTCTTGCTTTGAAAAAAGGGGAAGGCAGAGGGAAGGGCAGAGACACCGGCAGAGGCTGGGGAAGTGTTTTGGGGGGTGGTGAGGAGGAGCCCCATTTTTCCTCTCTACTGGCCATAATAACCTAAATGAACAGTTTTGAGATTTCGTAACGCTAGCCACTTCCTAATTAGGACAAGCTTAAAAAGGACCTCTTGGCATCCTTGTTGGTGAGAGCCATGTGCTACCTGCAGCAGGCCAACTCCAAAATGAAACTGATTTTTCTCTTACCTACATTCTGCATTCAAGCAGCTGCTCCTAACAGGTGCTTGCTCTCTTCCTAGCAGATGGCGACAAAAAAATGGGTTTGTTGGCAGGTTTTGCCACAAAGCAGCCTTCTTATCACACATATTGATGTGTATACAAACATACACGCGCGCTATCAGGCTTTCAGTTTAAAAAGTAATTCTCCTTCTGATATAAGGTCAGTCACGTGGGGTCTTAGTGAGAATGGTATGTGCTTCTCTCTTTTGTCGCCTGGGTCTAAAGGCATTTGTGACTTAGCTGCCACATCAAACCCCTGGCAAACTTTTGCCCATTAGTTCAACTCTTCTGGTGTAGCTGAAGGACCATGTGGTAGGAGGAATGTGTAATGGTAGGCTGCGTACCTCCGTATTTATGGGTGCATCTTTAATAGCTTGTACTGGCTTAAAGAGCGATGAACCAGAACACCAGCAGGTTTTAGACAGGGACTACCCTGATGTTTTTCTCCCTGCTGTTGTTTAGGGTAATATAACAGAAATGCAGAAAACAAATGATTGCTCTCCTTAAAACCACCAACTGAAAATTTACAGCAGTGGAGAGACACAGCAATGCATTTGAACAAAGAGATGTAACTGCAGCATTTTATCGCTGGGAAATGTACCCAGGGCTCCCAGTGCCGAAGTGCGTTCAGAGCTGCCTTGGGGAAGTGCGCAGGGAGATCATTTGTTCTGTATTCATCACCCGAAGAGAGACAGCTGTCAAACAAATCCTTACATCCCATTTTGTTCTTGGCCTGTTAACTCGGATTCTGCCTCCCAGGTTGCGCCTGGTGAGGGCTGTAAATTTGACAAAATGGTGCAAGGCAATGCCAGATTCGGGGGGCTACAGCATTGCCCAAAAGACCTTTCCTACTTCTGTTTCTTGTTGTGCAAGGAGCACCAGGCAGACCCCATACTCGCTCTGTTTTGCTGTTCATTTCAAAGAAGCAGCCCGAGCCAAGACAACCAGATGAGGATGACATCTGGCTATCAAACCTCTGCCAAGTCACTGCTGTTCCGTAGCTGGCAGGAGAAGGATGTGCTGCAAATGCCAGGCTCTCGCTGAAATGTAAAGTGCATTCCCTGCATTTTCTTTGCTTTCTATCTAGCCACAATCAGTTTGGCATTTTGCTTTACTAATGGCCAAGTTCAAATCTCCTTTTCAGACGCATCAATCCATTCCATCGATGCTAGGAGGCTTACACAATGAGTGGAATTTGATCCTGAAGTCCAGAATGGGCTTGTGTTTTCTAAGCTTACTGACAAATTAACTTGTTGACTGTGAATCTCATTCAAACCTCCGGGACCCTCCCGCAGGGTATGTTTGTGGTGAGGATTTGCTGATCACATACATGAGGGCGGTTTGTATCTAAACTCTTCCAGGAAGGAGCAGGTGGAGCTTGGGGCAGGTGGACCAGTTGGGGAAGCTCTGGAGGTCTCCTACACTGCTATTCTTCTGTAAGCCCAAGGTGCACCTCTTTAATCGGAAATCACTATACCTTGTGAAAAAAAAAAGCACCGTAGCTCGTGAAAGAGATCTGCTGGTAATCAGACGTATGTGGAATGAAAAGATAGCTGGCTGGGCCCCCTGCACACACAGTTGCTCTCTGTTGTGCTCGGAAGTGGTCTGAGCACAGCTACAGAGACCAGCTCATTCAGGGATGGTGCGTGAAGGAGCCAAGGCAGTAGGATTTGCCCTGTTTCCCTATGGAGGGGTTTTGTTTTCGCCCCTCCCCGTGTGCTGCTGTGCTCTCAGCATTTTTGGCAGCTGCCAGAGGGCATGAAATAACTATACTGGTTTTGCAGCTGATGTTCTGGCCAAGCACATTTTTTTCCCGCTATTCTGGTAAAATAGTTCTGCTGCAGGCACAAGTAACCCATTTTCAAAACTGTAGAAGGAAAGTAATTGTAGTAAATAAGTACACACAGAGCTTGGGCTGTTGAAGTGAACTTGCTTTGCAAAGGGTGCAGCTTGTTTTTCTCCTTTTCTAGTTAGCATCCAGAGTTTGACTTCTTTGCCATGTATTTGCAGATTTCAGGAGCATCACTGTGCTTTCAGTCTGTGGGGTTGGAAGCAGAAGCCATCTGCTTTCGAGGCCACTCACTCCAAGAAGTAATGCCTGAAGAATAATTGAAAGCTTTTAGATTTTCCTTGGTGAACCAACTTGCTATGAAAACGAAGCCCATACCAAAATCTTCACCAAAGATTTTGTGTAGATGGATAAGGATTAGAGAAATTGAATTAATTGCGTATTATTTTGTCACGTGCAACTGTATTAGTAACTCACTAGCAGTTTGATCTTCCTAGACAGCTTTTTTTGAGCTGATTTCAGAGGAATGTAGGTTTGGAGATGGCCCTAGCAAGGTGATGCAGTGAGAGGCACTGGATTTAGTGCCTCTGCTTGACCCCAGCTGTGCCCATTTCCCTTTAGTGCTTTATCAGTTTTGCCTGTTTTACTACATGGGCTGATTTCGGGGCTTCAGTTCTGTTGTCTGATGCACAGGTGTCACAGCGACATCTGTGATGTCCTGAAGAGGCATCTTCTGTCCTTTAGGTGCCACTCCAGTGGGATGGGGGTTCCCATCAGGCTTTTATCAGACCTGCCAACCTCTTGAGCAAGTCTCTGGTACCTTGAGCTACCTCTCCTACACGGGGTTCGCTACAATAAAAACAAAGTGTATGACTGGCAGCATTACCTTGTCTTCCTCTCTGAGATTGGTTGGTTTCAGTATCAAATAAGCAAAACCTACCCTATCTGTATGGAAATTCTCAGGATTGTACATGCTTATTCAAAAGGTGTTTTCATCTGCTGGCTCCAGTGTAGATCTCAAATACAGCAAATTCAAACCATAGCAATTTTATTTTTTTTTAACTTCATCAAAAGTTACCCTCTCTGTATGCAGTAGGAATAGGTTAGAATATTTTGAATTAAAATCAAATTTGATGAAAGATTTGTCAAATATGGGGGGAACTTTGCACTGAAAGGTGTGTACAGATACTGTAACTAACTTGACTCATGTTCCACGCTACGTAACTGCTCAATGTGATGCATTATTCCAGACATCTAACTAAATCTATGTGTCTTTAGATTCTGTCCTTATCAATGATTGTAATGCTTCCTCCTGTAAAACGATCAGTTAACTTGTGGAGCTATCCTGGCAGTATGGTTTATTCATGTCTGCGCAAAAAATAAATTACTTGATATTATCCCAGTGCTTGAGAGCGAAACTGTTTTTCCAGAAAAGATAACAAATAGCTAATTCAGGTTTCCAAAAGCATGTGTACTGTTATCGTTAGTAAGAAGCTTAACCAACCTGAAAGCAAATGCTAAATGATCCAGATCTTAGTCGTATTAAGCTTGTGTGTTTTCTACCACTTAAAAGCCTATCAAAAACCTAAAGATCTGGGTAAATGAGATTTTCTGGAAGGCAAGCTTTAAAGTTTACCTCCTTCTCTTTTTAAACAAGAAGACGATGCCTCTATTTACATGCCGTTTCTGGAACTCAAACGGAGTGAGTACATCACTGCTGCAGTGTTTCATGGAACATCCTTTGTTTATTCACACTGTGCCACTTTTAAACTTCAGATGTAAACAACAAAGGCTTCTTTGTATTTCACACTATCTCATACTCACTACCTTCTAAAGTCCAAAGCCAAAACACTGTGGAATTTTACCCTCCTCACACTTTCTTCTGCTTGTCGGATGCGTTCTTCCAGCCTTTTCTATTTATAGTAGCTGGAAAACTACTTATCTGCTGATTAAAACATGCTCTGTTCATTTTCTCTTGACTTTTCAGTCCTTGGTATGGACTAAAATTGTATTCCCTGGTAACCATTTCAAATACAATTTTAGTAGCAATTATGCATATATTCGATAACAGAAACCATTTGTCATCCTGAAGGATGCAAATTGTTTTAAAGTGGTCAAACTGTCTGTGATCTGTTATATAGATGAAAAATCCAGAAAATATTCCACTGAACTCAGCTGTTCGGACAGAAAGGTCAGAAAGACCCAGGCTGAAAATGCAGCAGCTGCCTGACAGTTTCAGCACAGAAGAGGTTTCCATTTCAAACCGCAGAGGCAATTTGAGCTGGAAGTTTCACAGAACTCCAGTGGCACCGATCCTTGAGACCTGCTGCTGAGAAGTGTCCCCTGCCTTTTTCACGATGGGGAAGGACCTCAGTTTCATGGTTCATTTGGTAGGCAGTGGGTCAGACTGTGAATGGCGGCTGCACCGATCTCGTGCTGGATCCATCTCCTCTGTTTGCTGGCGCCTGGGGGAGGCAGCCAAGGCTCTTTGCTCCCCTTCCTCCATTCTGTGCTCACCTCCATGGGAAAGGCAAGGACAGGCTACCCAGGCAGTTGCAGAAACCCTGCTGCACTGTGTTGCCTACAGTCCTGCCCTATGTGTGTAGCACTATAAATGAAATCTTAGTTTTAAGAAAACCAGAGTAACATGGGATTGATTTTCTCCAGAAAACCAGAGTAACATGGCGTTGATTTTTTTTTCCCTTTCCCAGGGACAAGTAGCATCCTTTATCACCCCATCCCCTTCAAGCTGCCTTAGAGCACAAGAGATACTTGATGAGCCCATCCATGGTATACTGTGCTTGGTTCTGGCCCCTCACTCCCAGACAGAGCTTGGGGGGCCGGAGCGTGTCCAGAGCTGGGCAGGGGGCTGGGGCAGGGGCTGGGGCACCAGTCTGATGGGGGGGCTGGGGAGTCAGCCTGGAGAGGAGGGGGCTCAGGGGGGACCCGATCGCTCCCTACAGCTGCCTGGGAGGGGGCTGCAGCCAGGGGGGTCGGTCTCTGCTCCCAGGTCACAAGCGACAGGACAAGGGGGAACGGCCTCAGGTTGCACCAGGGCAGGTTTAGGTTGGAGACTGGGAAACATTTCTTCACCGAAAGGGTGTCCAGCACTGGGACAGGCTGCCCAGGGAGGGGGGAAAGTCACCATCCCTGGAGGGATTTAAAAGATGTGTAGATGTGGTGCTCGGGGACATGGTTTAGCAATGGTTTGGTAGTTTTTGGTTAACGGTTGGACTCGATAGTCTTAAAAGTCTTTTCCAACCTAAATAATTCTATGATTCTGGGTAGAACATTTAATATATAAGGTAACAATAATTTTGCTGTAAATTACTAGGAGCGTTAGGGGCACATTAGATCCCTCTGAAATCTTTCCATATATAAGAAACCAGCAATACAGAATTGTCACAGCACTCTCCAAACTAGCTGGCTGCAACAAGGTCTTTTGCTATCTCATACCAGCATACTCTTCATGCCAGTCCCTCTGCTGCCTTCTCCTAGTCTCTCCTTATCCAGCGCACGCACACACACTCTCTCTCTCTGCCTCTCTTTGCTTCTTCTTCCTCCTCTCCCTTCCTTGGCTGCCCAGCCTCTTCACAGAACCACCCACACCTGCACCTTATCTACATTGGCCAACCCGCCGCCCCTGAAGCCAGCCCACAGCTGTATGTTATCAATGTTAATTAACCCAGCTTCATTCCTCTACATAGAATGAAAATACTTCAGTGATGACAGCAGCCCGTTGAGTAGGTGAGGCTGGTGTTAGGCCTTCAAGGCGAGCCATTCTCCACCCTAGAGTGGTTGTGCCAAAGCTTGCTTGAACGAACACTATCGACAAACCCCCCTTGAGCTCCGTGCAGCTGGAATTTTCTGTGCAGCCCCAGCTGCCCAGGAGCTGTGGGGCATGGCGTGTGGTAACTTTCTGCATATTTGCATTAACTGTGGCAACTGGACCTGCCACTTTGGTCAGGCTCCTCGTTGTACCAAGCAGTGCACATATGGCCATTGTAAGAATCGGTGCGTGCCCTGCAGAGCTGGAATAAAAAAGGATGAGTAGCGTTAGTGCCATTGTAAAGAATGAGAAAGAGAAGCAGAAAGGGAGATTGGGAGTGCTTGTTTTGCTGAGAGTCACCGGGACAGTCGGGGCTACTAGCGGGTGACAGTCGTGCTGCTCTAGAAAGTAGGCTCAGGGCTTTCACCACAAACAACTCTATCTTCTGAAGTGGGTGGACAGCACAATGCAAAAACCATCTCCCAGCCTTTTTTGGGATGAGGTGGTTTAGCATTACACGCTAATGGTCATGAGAGCCTGAACAGAAAACCAGAGCTTGTTATCAGAGGTAAAATAAGTGGCAGAGGTGACAGGTTGCCTGACAATTTCCATTATAAGGATCTTCTTTCAGGTATTCCAGTATACCAGTTTTTATGATATCAGTAGTAAATATTCATGCTTTGTCTCTGAAAGTTTTCACCTCCAATCACAGCAGAAGATATTTCTGGATTTTTCAGAATGAGTTTAAGAAAAAAAATGTTTATTCCTCTTAAAAATTCATATGTGTTTCTGAGAAACTATCATGTTTATATATTGTGGAAGAAGTACTTGATATAAATCCAGTGTTGACTCCAGTGAGACAAATAAAATGACGACGATGTAACAGCAGAGCTGAACTGAGCCCTCTACATTAAATGTGTGAAATGAACATTTGTACTTTTACAGTGCAACTGCCCTGAATGAAAAATAATTGGAGTGACTTCCATTCATTGCAAAAGATATATACACAAGGGAGTACCTTGCACCTCACAGGCTAGTCTGTCCTTTGCAACAAAGTGTGGTTCAGAGATAACTGAGCTAATGGAAGTGGTAAAGTCTTGTCAACGCAGTGTTTGTATATGGAGTATTTTCTTCTGCTCCCAGGCAGCACGGATTTGCCTGATCTTACCATTACACAGCTTTTAGACCGAAGTTAGCTTCTCAGAGTTGTTCAGGGTGGCACCACGTGGAGATACCAGCTCCGATCCACAACAGCTCGGAAGATTCTGCACTAACTTCACTGTGCCGTATGTGGGTTGTTATCGGTGGCTCTAGCTCAGTCTGGACCTGGGCATTTTTCCTTTCAAGGATATGAGAGTAATGGATGAGTGATTAGTGAAGAACAGTCTGCTGCCTCAAACCGCGGAATAGATTTTAGCTTTAGATCACTGAAAGTCAGAACAGGGCACATCTTTTCTTAGCCATCATAAATTATCCATGCAGGATGTACAGTAAAAGGCTGTTTGGCTGCGTTAAAATTGGCTAGACAAACAGAATTTCTATCTCTCTCAATGGCTCCTTCAACACCTAATTAGTTCCCAGATGCTAGTTGAGCAAGATGTCTTTTATCTTTGCTAATGTTATCTTCCTATACCTCCTAAATGCCCCCTGGTGCCATTCTTCACTTTCATCTTTCTTCCCTCAAGAGAAGGCGGGATGGTTGTTCAGGAAGCTCTGCTCTGAAGGTCAACCTTGTAAAGGCTGTGGGTCAAGCTGATCCTGTTATACCAGTCAGTATCTGGAGCAAAAGCTTTGAATCCAGAATTAGATTGATATGATAGAGAGCAGGATACAACTTCCTTTCTATGCATGTTCACAGGATCAGTATCCAACAGGAAAAAATAGAATGGCAGATTCTATTTCGCTGTCAGTTCCATTTAATACGATTTAGGACAAATTCAATGTTCATCTTTTCCCATTGCTAGAAGGTACAAAGAAGTCTGTCTGTATAAATCTGCCATTTCAGCTGGCATAGCTGATTGTTGTGGGCAACGAGGACGTACACTCAGATGTAAAATAGTAGGAAATATCAGACTAACTGCACTCCAGATCCTTCCTAGACCCTCTGAGCATAACTACTTGGGGCCTCAGATATGTTAATAGCTGGGCTATCGGCCAATTGTGATTTACCTTGGCAGGTCTGATTTATACTCAAGTCCGGCAATCCTTTCCCTTCTGGCAGGACTGAGTGACCAAACAGCCTACTTCAATCTAAGTATTTAAGAGAAAAGCATTTCAGAGAAAGCACATCTGCAAACCAATGGGACAGACTATATCTACACATGCAGCTTTTCCCTAAAGCTCATGAAGCTGTGCCTCTAGCTAGGTTCAGTTTACTCGATTCAGACGATATGCTCTGTGTTGTGTGGGGGTTTTGTCAATAGGCAAAAGCTCTGACAAAGTCAGCTTTGCAGTTTTGTAGATGAGAATCAAGATTCTTCAGCTTAGACTTTGCACCACCGTCTTTTAAATTTCTGTTGTATTGCCTTCTTATCTTTATTTACCCTGTGCTGCACTGGAAGAATACACTCTGATGAACAATTCCAGCAGGCCCATGTAACAGCATTTCTCCTCTCTGACCAGGTTATGTGTAGTCCCTATAGGATGTTTATGTCTTCAGGTTTATAATGTAGTCACATAGCAGCTTGTTTTCTATCACAGCAAAGACCACAGCAAGCTGTAAAGTTGATGGGTTTCACTGTTTCTGCTCTTAAGGTCCGTATGCCCACACTGTGCAGGAGGCAGAATTTATACCAACATAATTCGATCATTCCTGGTTTCAGTCTGGCCTGATTTGCAAGAGGCACGCTGCAAAGTGAGTTCTGAGGCTAGATAGCTTCCCTGCAAGGATATTAATAATACTTAGAAATTATATAGCACTCCAAAACCCTATGCAAGCATTAGCTAATTATGTTGTGCTACAAAGCTCCTTGCAAAACATTAGCTAATCAATTCTTGCAGCACCTATCAAATACATCAGTGTCATTGAATCCGCTGTGCAGGGAGGGATCTGGAAACAGGAGAGTGTGGATATTTGGTCCCAGTCCATGTTGGTGCCCGGTGTGGTAGATGGGGTTAGACTTCAGCACTTGCCAGCCACTGCTCCCACATTTTCCTGGGCAGGGTCCTTCTTCCCGTCTGGCTTGCCATGGATAAACATGTAATTTCCAAAAGGAGGTCACCTACATGGATGCGAATGCAGAATTTTACCAGCTAGACATGATTTCAGCTCATTTCAGGGCTTTGTCGAGGTCACTGACATCAGTTAGTTTGGAAAAGCCAACATCAGTAAGTGACATGGAGACCGGACCCAGCACAGCAAACTGAATTTTAATATTTGTTCAAATACCAGTGGTTTATCGGGGAGGTGCTCCCGTCGGCTGAAGGCAGCACAAAGGAAACAATTTAAAATTATATATCATTGAGATGTGGTACTGCAGAGCAGGCCTTGCAGAAAAGGAGAGGTGACACTTGGCAAGTGAAGGACAAAATAAAACTTTCTTTCTTAATTGCACATCATTGAGACCTCATGCTACTCCTTGTGTTAGTTCCTCTGGACCAAAGTTAGCAACTCTGAACCAAGTGAGCATGTATCGCTGAATTTCTGCTCCCAAGCCTGCCAGCAACTAATCCGCAGGCTTGGCAAAGTCGGTGAATTTGTTTTCCAGTTAAAAATATCACAGTTACCATGTATCTAGGATGTACTCATACTCCCATCCTACAGACGATCGCGTCCGTGCAACTCGTTCCTGCAGGCCTTCTCCTGAGATGGTGCAGCTCCTTTAACCCCTAGTACTTTTGGAAACGGCTGAATTTCAGCATTGCTGCTGCTGATACAAAATTTTGAGTAGCCAATATCATAAAGGGGTAGCCCTGGAGATATTACATAGGCACTCCGCGCTGGAGCACTCAGTATTGTGAGATTGCTGGCCTTACAGTTTTTACATCAAGGGGGAACAATGATCCAGAAGCACAAGCTGTCATAGGTGTCACGGTACTCTGTGGTATTTTCAACAACAGTGATTTTAGAGGGGCCATTAGAAATACAGTAGCTTTGAGTAACTTGCTGAGACATGAGGCAAACTGAATATTGCGGTGGCCTGAGTACAGGCTTGCTTTCCAAGCACGTGTTGAATCAAACGCAGGATGATGCTATTTTGCTTAAAAGCCACAAAATGCTTGAAACCGATTAATACTCCGCTGCTTTACTAATGCCTCTGCTCAGAAAATTAAATGGTTTCATTTAACAAAAACAATTGTAAAGCTTTTTTTTTTTTTACAAAAACAATTTTAAAGCTTTTTGGGGGGGTCAAATTTATAAGTCAGCTCAACCCCTTTGCTAAACTTCCATGGACGATCCATTTTCAGCACAACCTATCAAAGAGTCAGCGGCTTCCACTCTGTTCCTTCAGGTATCCACAGGTACAAGGGAATCGTGTTTTTTTTAGCGTAGTTCATTCCAGATTCTTGAGGCACTTTACAAGTATTAGATACCTCCATCTGAATATAAACAAGGAGCCAAACACCTTGAATGTGTTGTTGCCATGCTGTAATGTCAAATGATTAAATATTTTGACATACTTTGGCTCAATATAATCAGCTGGCTACAAAAAGCTGAAGCAGCAATTACCGTCAGTTCAGAGGGCAGCAGCAAATCAAAGTGCAGAAGTGGCACGTGCTAAATACAGTTCCTTGGGAGTAAGTGAAGAGCAACCTGCTGCGGTTAACACTGGTTTGGGTTATTCCTTGGCAGTCTACCACATATTCTCCCCTGCTGAGGACAGCATTTCCTATCACACAGCACAACTGAAATGAGTTGCCATCCATATTGGAACAAACCAATGTCCCTAACCTGCAGGCTCTGCCGTGTTGCAGTGACTCTGGGCATGGCCTTCAAGTTAAAAAGCAAAAATATCTGTGAGATGATACCACCTCTCTAAATGGCCAGGATATCCCTTAAAATCTTTCTAACTGCATCAGCATGCCATGGCATCCCCTCACTACAGTGGAGGTGGGACTGGTAGCACTGGGTTAAGTGGCAAATGGTTGGATAACCAACCAGTATGGTTCGAATGAGGAAAAAAGTAGGGTTTGATTTGCTGCAGATGGGTTTTGCATTGTGGTTCCAAGCCTGTGCATCCAAAATCACTTTACTGACAGTGACGTTTGTGCCAGTTGCTGGACCTACGCATGCAGTGTTCACGTGTATGGCTATAACTGGCTATACTGGCCCAGTACCTGTGGTGCAAGTGCCCTAGACCGTGCCTTGGTGCACACCTCCGGTCTTGATGCCACTGGGAAGAAAATTGCTTCTGGGCAGTATGTGCTGCACAAGTCCAAATATAGGTGCATGTAGAGGAATGAAGGCAGTGGGTTGATTAACACTGATAATCTGCAGCCGTGGCCTTGCCTTGGAGGCAGTGGGTTGACTGACATGAACAATGTGCAGCTGTAGCTCGTTCCTGCTAAGTAGTTAAATAGCCCTGAGGCATGTGGTTGGATGGAGGGGGAGTGGTGTGGCCTGGTCTCTGGAGGAAGGACAAACAGCATGGGCAGTAGAATCTGACTGATGGGAAAAGCCTTGTTGCAGCCTGATAGCTTGCTTTTGCTGCAGCAATGGGTGCCCCATATGAGGCTGACTGAGTTGGACTCCAGCTACTACAGGTGCAAATTTGCATCCAAAATAATTGCTCTGGTTCACTAATAACATTTTCCTTAGGATACTGAGCGTTTTAGGAGTTGGTTCTGGAGACAAAGCATCTGCAAAGCTTGAGCTGTCCATGAAGGACTGGATGCAGGTAACGGTGTAGCAGAAAGCTACATCATTCCTTGTGTCTGTGTTCACAGCTGAGCAATTTGGGGGTTTCCTACACCAGAGCTTGGTTACAATTTTGAGGGGCTGCCTCAGGTTCAAGCTACAGTAAAAGAGGTTCAGAGCAAATCACTGAAATGAACGGTAGCAGGTCAGTGCAGCCAAGTGGCCATCAGCTTCAGGTGGGAGAAGAACTTAAACAGGAACTTGCTTGCACACAAGCACTGCGGGTGAGCTGGGATTTCAGTTGGCCCTGGTACTGAAGGAATGAAATGTGGGATGCTTCTGTGCTGCAGGTATCTCCCAGGTGATCCAGCAGAATTATAGACAAGTCAAGTCTGATGTTTTACGCTGCAGGTTGCATGAGCTATCAGGAGTTAGAATGGAGGAAACTTGTGTCTTGCATGTGTAATAAAGTTTTTTTGAAGAGAGGGGGTGCATAAAAGGGAGCCAGGGGCTGTGATGTAAGAGGAAAGTTTATTTTCTGAATGAATAACTGGTTATAGATAGGAAAGAGAGCATACAAGTAGCTGGGCTATTTTCCCGGTGAAGGGAGATTACAGCTACCTGCCTTGGGAACCTGCACAGTTCAATGTACTCATAAAAGAGCTGGATAAGGGAGACAACTGATAGTGACATGTCAAAATCTGCTGATGGTCTAGAGTTATTCCATGTAAACAGAAGTAGACATGACTGGAAAAAAAGTTGCAGAAGAATCTGACAATATTAAATGGCTGGGCAATAAAATAGCTGCTGAAATTCCATGTGGATAAAAGTCAAGTGCAGACACAATGGTAGGGTTTAAATTAGCCTGCGAAAGAGGTCCTGGCGTCATTGCAGATGGTTCTTTGAAAATGTCTGCTTGGTGCTCAGCTGAGGACAGAAAGGCAAGTGGAATGCTAAGAATTGCTGGGAAAGAGATGGAGAGTAAAAGAGAAAATGTCAGTACGCTACTGCATAATTCCGTGGTGATCTTGAATAGAGTGCAATTCCGGTCACCCCATCTGAATGCAGCAGTAAAATAGAACTAGAAAAGATGCAGAAAAGGGCAAGAAGGCTGCCCTGGGTTATGAACTGGGCAGTCTAAGCCTGTGAAGCTTGCTGGAGAAATGAATGAGCAGGATTAAGGCAGAGGTGTAAAATCAAGACCGCTATGGGGAGAGTGAATAAGGAATTATTGTTTGTGGCAAAGGATGTAATGACTTTGTCAGGTAAAACGTTTAAAGCAAACAACAGGAAAAAACTTTTCACAGGCTATAATGTATCAGGAAACTCATCAAAAGCAAAAATCTTTTCCATGGTGAAAGTGCAGGTTGTTTAAAAAAGGTAGTAGAGCTGAGATTCCCAGTGCTGACTTCGACATATTCCTGCTCCAGCACCTGTCCCAATGCCCTGAACTGTCCACGTCCCCTCTGCCCTCTGCAGCTGGGTGAGATCTGGGTTCTGGTTGGGTTTGGCTTCTCGCTGGTAGAACCTGAACAGTTTTTTGGGGCTGGATTATAATAGTGAAAGGATCCTTGTGATCTTCTAGCATTATCTCGCCTATGACAAAAGCTGCAGAAGTCCCTTGAATGAATTAATGAATTGATTCTCTTTGAATGACAGTGGAATATTAGGGGGGAGAAAGATCCAATGGTACCTTAAAAATTTCCTGAGTAAAAGGTCCCAAGAGTTAATTACACTCTCCCTAATTTGATCCTTCCCATTTCTGCATGAAAAGGCTGCAGTAGCCCTTCTGGCTGCAGCATGGTAATGGTAGGTCATGTCAAATGGCTCAGGAATTTTGAGACAGTGAGGACTAAAAAGTCTGCTAGAACAAGATTATCATCAAATTATATCTGCCTCGACGGCAGGAAATCAATCAAGAGTGGTCTGATTTATACCTGCTGGAGCCAGCACATCATGAACTTCATCATCTTTCCCAGTATATGTTTTTATCTTTGCATCGACACAGTCAGTGTGAGGAAAATATTTTCCCATTTAAAATCAAAACATTCAAGGTAGTGTTTGGCAGAGTGTTGGAGCCTGGGGTTCCTGCTGCTTCTGACAACAGTGCTGGTATCTTTTGCTAATGACCAAAGTGCAGTATAATGAGTTGTCATGGGCTTCTGCTTTATTCAGCGTGCAGTGTTTTAATAGACTGTTAGTAATTCTGAAAGGGATAAATGATGTTTATGCCCTCTTGTGGTATGATATTGAACAGAATGGATTTTCTAACTGACAAAATTAGGCCAGTGATGGAAAAGTCCCAGGTAAAAATCTGTAACAAATACTGTTTTGCACAGTAGAAAAACATCTATCCCTCCAGCAGCATCCTCATGACTCAGTGAAGGGAGGGAAGCCAATTTTACATGCATTTACAGCAGCAAGTAAATGACTAATGCCCACGATGACAGAGTTTGTGCCATCTTTCTGGAGTGAAGATAATTTAAAAAGTGCTTTTTTTTTTTTTGCTAGGAAGGTTAGAAAGTAATTGAAATACTGCTTTATAAAAGCAGTTGTGTTGACACCTCTTTGTGTTAGTGGTTGCCAGCATGTTGTGATCCATAACTTCACATTCTTTATCTTCTTTGCTCACACATCTGATGGGTAAATAATCTGATTCCCTTGGGACAAAGCCTGTCCCAAAGATTAAAAACACTGCTTGATGATTTTCCATGGGGAAATGAGGCCAGATTCCTGTGGAATTGGGGCTGTTACTTTGCCGTGTTCAAATACAATTTAGTCAACAACTTCCTAACCTGTGCTGGGAATTTAGATGTAGGGTTGGGAACACAGGGGCTCCCCAGACAGGTCAGTCTTACAGATTTTGTAGCAATCTTCTTACTGCATTCTGATCTAAAACTTGCATACAGCAAAATGTATCCTCCAGACAGTGAAATTACCAGAATAAATCGGACTAATGCTGTACAAAGTCAAGCAACTGGTATCAGACTGTGGTCAGTACTTAGCTGTGCTGAGGCAAGACCTAGGAAGCCCTGTTGTAGGAAATTCAAAGACTTTTTCATGCCAAATAAAGTGCTAGCTGTGAGGAAGCATTATTTCCATTATATGTCATCTCTCTCCCTGCCCAGCCACCAAGTACTTAGGAGACTATTGCAAAGAGGAAGAGAATGATTTCCTTTCCACATCCATGATGAGTACAATGACAGTAGTGGGTTGAAATGACAGTAGTGGGCTTAACTGGGCTAGGCTTTAGGAGAAGGTCTGTAACAGGATGGTAACTATTGGAATGGCCTCCTTGAGAAAACTGGAGGATCTCCATCTTCAAAGATCTTTCAGAAACAGTTAAACAAGTGTCTGCTGGGAATAAGGCGGCTATCATTTGTTGTATCATCATGAAAGAAGTTGGACTTGATGACTTAAAACAGGTCTACCAGGTCTGTTTTTAGGGTTCTGTATGATCATTGCCTTTTATTTGGTTTATTTATTAGTGTGATGGAGAACACATTTATCTGGTAATCTTAAATGCTGACTGTTTGCTCTTTACAGTTGATCTTACTGTCAAATCTGGCTGATACCAATGCAATTCTATGTCCATTACTTCACAAGCATCCTTTGCAACAGTAGTCTGACACCAATTACAGTGCTTAGGTTGTCATGGACTTCAGCGAGCACCAGTTATGCCCCCACTGAGATGAGAATTGGCTCCAAAATGTTGGTGCTTGCCAGTTTCCTTGGAAATGGAAAATTCAGTAGGAAAAGTGTCACAGCAGTTCATGTTAAAAAGAAATTCCTTCTGTCAGAAACCTTTCAGGAGTTTCAAGTTCAGTTAGGGGATATCAAAAAGAAATAGTCTCGTTTAAAATCCCCACCCACATTCCATCGTCTTTTCCTGCAACGTGATTAGTGCATGCATTGGCAAATTTTTCAGAAACAAGCCATAATTTGCCTTATAAATACCTCTCTGGTCAAGATGGAGCTGTTCTTTTTGAAGAATGGGTTGGCAACAACTCTGAAAAGAGCCCAGATGCGCTTATTTCTCAATGACATCATTTGGGCTAAAATTTCACTCAGAATGTCTTCTTGGCTTAAGCACATTTGGGGTGGATAGCACATTTCAAAGTGGAGGCACCGGCCAGGTGAAGTTCTTGGACACTGCAGGAGAGCTGGCCAGGCTTGATCAACGTGTGCTCTGCTGCCTTTCACATTTGTTTTCCACTTTTGCTGATGGCACCACATCCCTGCCTGGCGTGGTTAATAAAGAGGAGAGAATGAATGTGTGGCCATAGCAAATTAAACAAATGAGCCATTAAAACAGGAGGGTGCGCTCCCTCTTCTCACCAATGCCTACTTTGGTGCCTGCGATGTCTCCTAGCAAAATAACATGAGCATGAGGATAAAGGGCTTTCAGGGATGTGCTGCAAATGTGGTCCAAGCACTGAGAGATGTCTGTGGCTCCTGCTGAGAGAAAACCTAATGTCATCAGCAGAGAAGCCAGCGAACCACTAATGGCTTTCCATTGTGTTTTTTGACAGGTATTGACAGAGGGTGGTTTCGGTCCCATCACAACAGAAATCCGGGAGGCTCCAGAGTTTTATTACGCTGAAGATTACCACCAGCAGTACCTCAGTAAGAACCCCGGTGGATACTGCGGCCTCGGGGGAACAGGGCTTTCCTGCCCTATAGGGATCAAGAAATAGCCTGTGCTTACTCCACCACCTCCACTTTGTTTTAGGGAGTTGGAAAAAAAGCTGACAACCCTGCCAGGTGTTACAGTACGCCCACAGCATCAGTGCGTAAAGATCTGGGACCCTGTTGGGGTGGCTTTCCATAATTTGAGCAGTTCCCCAATCACCGAAATTAAAAGCCAAAGTGTAGGCAGAAATTGCACCTGTGGCAAATGCAGCTTCTTGCTCTTGATTCTCACAGGGAGTTTCCTTGCAATATTGTAATCTGGAGAGAAAAGAAACTTCTAAAAGTTTGGCTTGAAATGCTGTTAAGAGGATGAATTAGGAGGTAGTTGCACCTGCTAACTGCTTTGCATAGCTAATGCCTTCAGACATGTTTCTTTTCTTGGGTTAATGATTTTGCTCATGTTATGAGACCTTTGACTTCTGGAGACGGGGTTGGGCTCATCTTAACTATCACCACTCTGTAATTTGGTGTCTTTGGGAATGATGAATTTATAGGATTAGTAATTCTCTTACAGTTCCACCTTCACAGCAACATGTAATATCACCTGTAGCGCCTATTTTCTGAAACAATTTTAGCAAGAAAAAGTAAAAACTGTAATGTGATACTTCTTTTTGACAATTCCAAAAACACAAAAATAAATCAGTTTTGCTTCCTGTACTACAATAAATTACAAAAAAAAAAAGAAAAATGTTGTCTACGCTGTGTTCCATGGTTCTAAGTATATATCTGGGTAGACCTAAAAAAAGTATCAAATATTATAGAAGGCTGCAGCCTTCTAATTAAACACCAGGGCTTTTAAATCTGTATTATTGTGCATGACAGTACAGAGGAGTAGAATTTGTCTTAGCCACACTGTAACATAATTATTTCTATGATTAGTTATTTGTACTTTAGTAGCTTGTGAAGCCCTCACCAAGGGCAGAACTCATTATGGCAGGTGCTGTGGCAATGTAATGTCGGGCAGTCTCTGCCCCAGTGCACGTGCAATCAAAACAGCAGGACAGAAAGAGGCAATTTTTTTTTTGTTTTTATGGGATTCTCAAAGTGGAAATTAAAAGCTACAGCAAATGGATGTAGGGGATGCAGGGTTTATCCTATGTGGATATGGGATCCTATGGGTTATATATATGCTAAGGACTATCCTAGGACAAACAATTTCAGCTGGAGAGATGGGGATGGCTTTGTCCCACCTAACCAACTTGCTGCTTGCATTACTTCCCGGAGCAGCCTCTCATATTTTCCTCTTTTGGACTCTGCCTTAATCACTGAGTTTGAAGAACATGTGTCCTTGGTGTGTCCTCTTGCAGATGTGCTTTCTGCAGGGAGAGCTGTAGGAGCCTACCTTGATGTGTCAATTCTGGGCAGCAGAGCACATAAAGCCATTCCTGGTGGCCAGGTGGTGGGGACCCAGAGAACCAAACCCACAGCATTTCCTTTTGGAGGGCTCTCTGTGGCACTCCTCTCCATATCTTGGTTTGATGTTTCCTGCTCACCAGCTCAGGTTTTAGGCTCAGAAAGGCCCAAAACAGCTCCCTCAGCATCTGTAACTACCCACCAGAGTGGATTGTGTTCCAAGCTCGGAGTGACTGAAAATGTGCATCAGGTAAGTCAGTTCTGGGGCTTGTAAATCCACTGCCAAAGTCCTGTCTGCTTTATCCAGAAACAGGCAGTAGGTCCCTGCCAGAGAAATTAGCTGCCCGTCTTCCATTACTCCTCAGCTGATGCTGAGTTCATTCCAGTCTCAACAGCCAGAGGAAACCTGTCCTTTTAGCGGTTTTATACCTGGGGCAAGATTGAGAGGAGTGCTTCTGACAGGGTTGTCGTGTTAGGCTCTTTCTGGAGATGACCCAAAATGTGCCCACATCACACTCGTGATTTCCAGTTGCTGCGGTAACTGATCACCTGTCCTTAACGTGTTGTGCCACTGAATTGTTCTAGTGCTCACTGTCAAGGAAACCAGGACTTTTGCCTAATTTTCTAGGCAGGAGGTGACATAAAAGCAAAGAAGAGAGGAAAATAAAGTGTTATTTTCATCCTATGCATTATTATCCTCTACATAATTCAGACTTCAGTGGGATAACTCCTGAACTGCTTCAGTGTACAAGGCAAAATATTTCATATGCTGAATCATTCAGGTGCTCATAAAATGTTACTTGGTTCCTTTCTGTCCTTTCCCCTCCCTCCCTTCCTGCTCCACACTATAGTTACTGTTTTGAAACAAGCTGGAAAGTCTTCGGAGAAAGCACCATTCTGTCCTTAATATTGCCAGGCTCAAGTCTGAACCTGGCTGAGTTTAAGTCCTGTCCTGATGGAAATAATGTGTCAGTTTAGAAATTGGCATAGATGGGTCCATTGATGCTAAAATTGGCCCACACCAACATATTATGCCACCCCAGAATTAATTGTGGAGTTACTGTAGGGTGCAGTTTTGCCTTTTTGTGGAGGTGCAGTCAGGGACCCCTTGCAGCTGCTGCTGAAGGTACAACGAGTATCAGGGATATAATCAGTAACGGTGAAATGATAATGAGTCAGTCTTGTGGATTAGTTTTTTAAGCTGGATTTGGTCTCATAAGCCACCCTCTCCCACAGGGAAGTGGCTGCCTCAGTGTCTTCCATACTATACTTCTGGTTTGGCACCGTTTGACATTTACCCTGCCACAGAGCTGCCCCCTCCTTCTGAGAACAGCCACAGTCTAAATGAAGAAAAGAAAATTAATTCTGAGTTTGATAGGCTTCAGCCCTTCTCAGAGTCAAAGATGAAAGCTGATGCGGGATCAGCATCTAAGGTCTTCAGAGAGAAGAACATGGTTCAAGACCCAAAAAGGGCTACAGCACCTGACTCATGAAGTCCACTATTGCAATACCCTGTGGAAGTCACTCCAGGATACGGACGGGGATTTCACTGCTGCCCTATCCCTACCATAGCTAAAGCAAATCCCAAGCCTCTGGGAAACCGCTGCGCTTTCCCCATTGCCTTTGGAAGGACAGCGTCCAACAGTGATGTCAACAGAAACAAATGGGATGTGTGATGTCACAGCCTGGTTGCCCCGGCAGGGAGGTAGGTGCGTTGCCTTTGGTGAGAACACAGAGTAGGGAAGGTGTCCTGTGGGGTCTGCAGGAGCACCACTGTTCTGAATGTTGTCGAAGTGTGTCGGTCCAGGACTGGGATTGAAATGCTGCGCTTCACCCTCCTCTGTTTCACTTTTCTGATTGGCAGCACCAATGCAGGTTTTCCTTCTGAACTTTTTACATTTAGAAATGAACAGCACAGTGGAACTGCTAGTAGCCCAACAGGAGATACAAGTATTGGTTAGTGGAATAGGCCTGGGCTTATTTCTTGTATCTGACAGCATAGAAGTATGGCTTTACTACAGCCTCGTGCTGAACTCTTCCACTCGTGCTCCCTGCTAGTCCCCAA
Source organism: Falco naumanni (assembly GCF_017639655.2). NCBI lineage: Eukaryota > Metazoa > Chordata > Aves > Falconiformes > Falconidae > Falco > Falco naumanni. Next base: position 71,258,635 of record NC_054059.1, on the reverse strand, counting down.
ACTGCCGGGCAGTGGTTGGCGGAGTGCAGGTTCGGGGGGGCTACAGTGATGCCAGGGGCTTTGGTAGAGATCAAGTAGCGTGGATGGTTACAGAGCAGTGCCTTAGCTGATGCCCCCTCTAGTTCAGTAGCACAGGCAGTGGCACTGCTGTACGTGATGAATATGTCTCATTTTGTACCCAGAGTGTGGCCTCCGACCATCTCACAAGTCCTTTCGGGACAGTGGCAAGATGATCGCAGCAAGGAGATACGCCAAGGCTGGGGAGTTCCCATGGCATGTGAGCATCCAGAGCAAGGGGAAACATATCTGTGGAGGCACCATCATCAGCAGATCATGGATTTTAACTGTGGCCCATTGCTTTGGAGAAGAGGTGTAAGTACTCGCAGGAAGCAAGGACAGCCCAGGCACAATGGGTTGATAACATTCCTCCCAGGGGTCAAATGCGAGGTATATGTGAGTGACCGAGTGAGAGAGCCCTGCAAACAGGGGTTGTCTGCTCTGGGGAAAACAGGCCTGTTTTTGATCAGAGGTAGTGTTACAATAGACATGTGCAGAAATCTGCATAACAGAAGGGAAATATTTTGAACGGTGGTTTGAGCAGCTTGTATAAATGCCCATGACACTGGTGATGTCCCCAAGCTTTTCCTGTATGCCTACACATGTTGTGGTACCTTGTAAAAATAGATCTATTCTATTCCAGCTTATTCTAACCCCCAAATTGCCCTCGCTTTCATATAGCAAACACCCTTCCCTCATGGAGAATCTGATTTTAAAGCAGAAGTTTCTGGAGAAATCAACCCCATACAATGGCCAGGGTCAGAGTCCAGCCCTCTGTGAGCCCTCTCCAAAATTTGGCAGGTCCGAGAGCTGAGGCTGCTTGGTGACAAACGACCTGCGCAGCTGGCTGGGGACAGCGCGGTCTGGAGCGGCCAGCCCAGGGCACAGCAATCCAGAAGATGCTGCCCACTCCATCTGTTCGTTAGCGACTGGGCTATTTATAACTTGGTTGCATTCATGTTCTGCCTCTGCACCTCTCTGCCCTGAAAATCAGCTTTGCCCAGCAGTGAGGGTAGATTTCAACACTATTTATAGCTAACCTGCCTCTCCAATTTTCTGAGCACCACCCTACCCCACCTGAGGGAGGGAGGCACCTACCTTTATAACACAAAGCCTTCGTGTTTGCTTATGTCTGCACTGCTTCTGTTTTGTTTACAAGGCCACCAGACCTGACCGTGGCAGTGGGGGGAAATGACCTCAGCCTCCCGCTGGAAGAACATAAACTGGAGAGCTTGATCATCCACGAAGGATTTGACAATACGAGCATGGAAAATGATGTCGCTCTGATCCTGCTCAGCTCTCCCATCCAGTTCAGCAATGAGAAAATCCCAGTCTGCGTGCCCTTCATGTACGACATTGATATGTGGCAACATTGCTGGGTTTCTGGGTGGGGAATCCCAAGCAACTCCAAGACAGCAGGTGAGCTACTGCCAGGAGATGCATTTGCTAACCGAGGCTGGGTTTTATGCATTTCAAGTACACGTTCTTTCCCGGGAGGGGTTACCCACACTAGCTTCCACTCCCTACCTCCCTGGTAAGCACATCCAGGCCCTCGCAGCCTCTGCACAGCCACCAGTTCTCTGTTCCGTGCAAGAAACAGCCACCTACTGACCCCAGAGCGAAGTCCAGGCTACTCTGAGCGTGTGTGTTCCAGCCAATAATTCAGAGCCACCTTTGCTCTGAAGGAATTCAACCTTACTTTGGATGCCATTCTTGGCATCCAGAATAAGACAAGCTCCACCCTGGTGGGCAAGTTAGTCTGGTCTACAGTGTTCTGGAATAAGGGAAATGAAGGTCTAGGGTTGTCTTTGGCTTCATGCCTCCATGAATCAGACTGATTCAATGGTACTGGCCACCCTTCTTCTTCACTCATTTAGAACAGCAGATTGCTATCGCTAATTGCTCTTGTCTAAGCCCTAATGAAAGGAGCTCCGGTGCTGATTGTGACCCAAAATATCTATCCTGAACAAATGTCACTAAATGGCTAATGAGCGATTTCAGTATTGGAAAGAATTGATCAGGACGGAGTGGGGAGGGTGGTGCCTTGAGGCTTGAACAGTCCTTCCTAGGATGTCGCGAGCGAATGTCCCATTTAAGCCTTGCCTTTCTGCTCCAGAGGGTTACCGCCTCATCTCTGAAACTCTGCATGTTCCTTCTTAGGCTTCATTGGCCTCACTTAACAGTCATACACAACACTGTACCGTAGTTGTGAAACTCTCCTGTTTCACCAAGGAAACGTGCTCCTAGAGACAGAAAAGCAGGGGGGTGCTGCAGAGCCACTCTGCAGCTTGGCAGGATTTCTCTTCAGCTTGTATCTTTGCAAAATGCATGGCGTGGCAACGGAGGTTGGGCTCCTGCTGCCGTGTGGGCTCAGCTGACATCACTTCTGCTACCCAAATTGCACCCAGCATGGTGTCAGCATGCTCGGCCCTGGCATACCCCCCTTCTGCCTGGGAGAGGTTTCAGAAGAAAAGCAGCAGAAGCTGTGTTTGGTGAGAGGGATGTGTGACATGGGCCATAGCAAGAAATGTGAGGCATTGTTCCTTGGTGGGGGAAAATGGATTATTGCTCATCTCTACCATCTAGGTAGGCATCTCTCAAGAGGCACCTCAGGTAGCACCAGCCTGACTCCTCTTCAGCTGCAGCCAGTTAGACCTTGGCAAGTGGAGCCATCTCCGTGGAGGTGCCTGTGGCAAAGCGTTTGAATCTGTGGACACTTCCATGGAGCAGCTCCACCCTCACTGGAAAAGGGACCTGACAACTTTTCTGTCTTTTAGATCTTTGAGTCCCTAAGCCAAAGGTGCTGGGAAGATTTATCTCAGTGAACTGTGGAAGGAGTTTCTGAAAATCTGTAGGGCTCCTCCCCATCAGCAACATCCTCCAAAAGCCAGTTTTATCCTTCAGGTTCTCTTCAAAGAGAAACGTGGGTTAAATTAGTGGCTTTTCCAAGTAGCCCTGTATATTTTCAGTCTTTTTTTTCGCTTGCTTGGTGTCCGCTGTGATTTCTGTTTTCCCATCTCAAGGGAAGAATAAAGCAGTGATTTCCATTGTGCACTGCCACCCTGAAAGCCGCTTTCTGAAAGACACAGCTGGTCCCCTGAGTGAGGCAGGGCCTCACAGCCCCGCAGGAGAGCATGGGGACAGCAAGGTCATCTGTTCTGGGGAAAGCTCATTGGACTTTCCACTGCAGGGCTCGCTCTCATGGGACCCCATGAAGTGTCCCTCAAACTGAATTCCCCAGAAACAGGAGTGAGAAACCCAGGGTGTGCAACGCAGCTCATCTCAGGACCAGCGGGATAAGCCATCCCTTTGGGGTCTTACAGCTGGAGCATATCCCAGAGGTCATCTACAAAAATCAGTCATTATTTTAAATCCTATTTAGCAAGCCTCTGCTCCCCAGGATTTCAGCTTTGCCTGTTAACACCTCCCCCCTTTCTACCTACCTACCCATCTCTTAGTCTGGCATAAAGTCAAGAGCACAAAGTTTCCTTTGCTAAACATCTGGAGAGCCCCTGTAAGCCCCCATGACCCAGGACCACACGGTTGTGCCCTGAGACCCCCTTGCCCTGAGGTGCTTTACAGACCCAGCTGAGCGCAGTCCCAAAGCTAGCCTCCAGCTGCAGTTTCACCCCTACAAGCCTGCGCTGCTCTGCAGGTTTTGTTAATCGTTCTCTTCTCACTTGCAGCTGCGGAGGCACCAACCCCCATTCTGCAGAAAGCGCGGATGAAGCTCGTCAGCAGGGAGCGGTGCTTGGAGCGGATCCCACCGCTAATGGAGAACGTGCTGTGTGCTGAGCTGGAGAAAGGAGAAAGAGGTCCCTGCCAGGTAAAGCCAACAGGCTCCTGGATGGCCACGCTGTCTATGGGAGCACAGCGACACTGGGGGAGAAGTGCCTCTGCTTTGGGAATGAACATGGATACCTCCCACAGAGCAGATAGGCCTCTCCTCACGCTCCCCCCACCCCCCGATTCCCTCCCTGCAGCGAGGACGGGAGCTCTGTGAGGGAAACGGTGAGCTGCAGGGAGGGCAAGGGAGAAGGCTGGATCCCAGCAAGTCCCCGGGCGTGAGAGACAGTCTGGGATGGCTCCTGAGCACAGCATTTTGGACTGTTACCGCATAGAAATGTAAAAACCAGTGTGAGCTATGGCCAGCCCGTGCACTGGTGGGAGTGATGGGAGGAGGGGACTCCAGCCGCTGCAGAGAGGCCTCAGCAGCATGGCCTGTGTCCTCCTGCCTCATGTCCCCTCAGCCCTGGGCCAGGCAGCGCTGCTCTATCACACGGTTAGGTACTGAAAGGAGACAGGAACATTTGTCCAGGAGGGTCAAAGCAAAAGAACTGGGAAGGAAATTTAATCCAGGAGTGTTTCATTTGAATATTAGAAACCTTTCTCATGTGGCATCTTCCTCCGATCCAAATGTCCTTTGCCAACATGGCAGGCCTGAGGCTGGGGGTGCCAGAACCAGCCACGTGTTATTGCAATGAGTTAGCGTTAATAGGATGGTGGGCTTTTCAAGGTAACTGATAAAGAATTTGAGCAGTGTTTGATATCAGAGACTGCTAAGGGGAGAGAGCTGTCACAAACACCCAAAGACACGTAGATGTGGCGCTTAGGGACATGGTTTAGCGGTGGCCTTGGCAGTGCTGGGTGAATGGTTGGACTGGGTGAACTTCAGGGTCTTTTCCCACCTAAATGATTCTCTGATTCTATGAAATGTGGGAAAACCTCACGCGGAACTTGCGTCCTCAGAACGTACTCACCCGCAAGATCGCTGTCCTGTTGCCTGAAAGGCAAACCCCACCTTTTCTTTCATAGCACCCAACCTCCATCCTCTCCTCTGAGAGCCTGGTAAGAGCTGCAGCCTCTGCTTCAGGACTGAGGTCTCCATCCTCCACTGGGCAAGGGTTTTCTTAGACCTGTGCATGTGTTTGCAGAGGGACAGGTGAGCAGACACATGTACGCACAGCTTCATCCCGTAGGAATCTTTCACTGAGGGAACTAAACCAGCACCCAGGATGGAGAGGAATCCCCTGCCCTTTAGGCAAAGACAGCGGGTACAGGGGCCATGGGCTGTAAAGCCAGTGCGAGCTGGGCCCGTAGCTAGGCAGTGGAGGGCAAGTTTGCTTTGCAAAATCATTTTTTGATTAGCCGGAGAGCATCTGTGTCTGAAACCATTCATCTAGTGACTTTCACCTCCATTAAATTCAATCAAAATTTTTAAAAAGAAAACTGCCACAGGATAACATTACCGTGATTAAAGAACACACTTTCCATCCCAGCCTTAAGTTCTGTGGCTGAATTATGCTGGTGAAACAGCAAGAGCACTTGTATGCAGCAAAATGAATCTCCCATATTCAGAAAGCTGATGAGGGTGCTATTTTGATCTACAATAATGTTAGAGTCATCTGAGAAATGAACTAGAAATGTGAGCTTTCCAGGCAGTGGAAGTACACAACGATTGCCTGTGTGATAATTCTCATAACCCATCAAGTGCCCACTTTTAGTGCAGGCTTGACCAGGCAGGAATGTCTTGCAACCTGAAATAAGGAGAGCAGGACAAAACCATACCCTGGGCTAGAAGCGGAGCTCTTCAGGGGAAAAACAGGAGACAGGCCTTTTCATCGGAATTTGCTAATTTGCTAGAGGGGATACATTTTGCTGATAGAAGGTTTTCTGAGAAGTGCTGCTTACAGCCAGGTAGGGCACATTTTGCCTGGCTAGGCTGGTTCAGGAATCTGGTGCCTTGCCCGCAGTAGGCTGCCTGGTAATGAACTGGGAGGCCAGGGCTGAACCTGTTGCTTGCTCTGCAGCAGGGACCACGGGACACCCAACTCACCTGCCCTGGGCAGGTAGCGAGGCACACTGTGGGCAGTGCCATCTACTGAGCTACGCTTGTCTAGAAAGATGATGGTGTTTGTGTCAAATGAGAATGAGGCCAGACTTCAAAATACCTAAATCCTTTACAAAGGCAGTGCTGTTAAGGAGGTAGAGCAGCCCTGGGCACGGTTTTGGTCTGTGCCAACCAGAGAAGCTCCAGCATTTGCATGGGTCAGGAGCCACCCACAGTAATCCCTTGGGATCCTGGCACCCCAATTTAGAGGCCAGGGAGGAGTGGCAATACAGGGAAGGCAGAGACCCCTGGTCAGGGATCAAGCTCTGGAGATGCTGAGCTTGATGTTGTAGGTGTGCTCAGAGGAAACCTGGAAGCCATGATGTTAACCCTACCTGAGCTTTGCTGAGAATCAGGATACATTTGTTTATGTCCAGAGCCAGGCTAGTACGGGCAAGTTGCATCTAGACTCAAGTAAGTCCTTACGTGAGTAAGTCCTCATGATCCTCATCTTGGTCCAAAGGATTACCATCCTAAGTGTTAGCACTGTGTGCCATTTGTGTGCTAGATTTCCCCCATTGCCGCAAGCTGTTTTATGTAAGTAACTAAAGCCACCCAGATATCTTCACCAAGGCATCATCTAGAAGGTTTATCCTAACGACCACTGCCTTAATACCCCCATGTGGCAACAGCACATCAATAGGAAGGCTCAGACGTTTCACCAGCTGTCATCGTACTGGTAGCAGACAACACTGATTTGTGGATCACTGACCATATCCCTATAATAACTCAAGGAGATTGAATAGCGGAGCTCCCAAGTATTTGTGCTTTTTAAAAAATCCATTCACTTAAAAAGAAAAATCTATTGTATACCAATTCCCTAGCAGTTCTTCAGGCAAATATATAGATTGACTGTGAATTAACACTAACAAGATCTGTAATTGACTTACAGTTCTATTTAGTCATAAACATTAGCGTTAATGGATGTTCATGGCCTACAAGTGCTAAAGAACAGACACTAGAAATGGCCTGCATATTATTTTTTTGTGTGCTACATTTCTTCCATGACCCCATGAACCACAATTGATGTCTAATTCCTTGCTTTCTTAAGCATCTTTTGTTAGGCTCTGATGCAATGGTAACTTGAACAATAATTAGAGTATAAGGAACTCACAAAGCAAATGCGTCCTTCAGTGTCTTACCAATTCAGACAAAATTCAGTAAATGGCCCAATTATATTTCAGAGCATTTCTGCCAAGGAGGTCTGTGGGGGTAGCTCTGCGGTGTGGTGATTAGGACGGTGTGTTCAGCTGGGAGTCACAGTTCACGTACAGTTCAGGGCAGCAGCAGATGAAGGGGGGGCCAGTCCCTGGCCTGACTTTCAGGGGAAGGAATCATTGAGTGGCCACAAACAAGCAGTGCGATGGTTCCAGCTCAGCTTCACCATGCCCTGCACTGTCCCCTGGTGTAGGGCTGATCCGAGTCATGGACTGAAGGTACCTACACCCTTCCACTGATCGTAGCAGGAGATGATCTTGGCCATCTCTAATAAACATCTGAAATGTTGCTAGGGTGCATCTAAGGCTTTAGATTTCTTTAGTTCCGTGAAAAAGGCAGGGAATGACCTCTTTCCTTCACCTGCAGTATGTCCTGCCCATATACACTGTCAGCAATTTGGAAACGGCAGATGCCCTCTACAGCACCTGGGGTGCTCAGGGCTCTCACCCCACAGAGCTAAGGCAATAGCAGTACTTGTTGTACAACCCTGGGTGGGATTCATCTGACCAGATACAAATGTGTTGCCAATAACCATCTGCACCTAGGAAATCATCTTTCCATCAATAGGAAGAAAAAAAGCACTTCTGACTTGTGAGTCATTGAGACCGTTTTAACCATCTCTTTTAAAATAGGATAAATCCCTGTATGAGTGCTTCTTGCTCCTCATCAACATGGACATGGAACAAGTCCAAGGAGTTTAGCTCACAGGGAGACACACAGCTCTGAGGCAGGACAGTTGCCTACATGCAAGTCTCCAGTCCATCCAAGCCTCCAGTGCCATTTTAGGTATCCCAGGATAGCCCCCTGACGTGCCGCTGCCCCCACCTTGGACCATGCCCGGTGCCAGTAATGTAACTGCAAGGGGAGCCTGACACTCGCACTGGCAGCAGCAGGGAGAGGTGACCAGTCTGGAGCTGAACTCACCCCTCACTCCCCGACTTGGTCCATGCATAAGAGTGCTAAACCAGTGCAGAAGAAGAAGCTCTTGCATCCTTTTACAAGCTCTTGCATCCTTTTCCTGGTGCTAACATGGCTCCAGAGTTGCAAAGCAAGACTTGTGAAATCACATTTTTTAAAGAAAAAGTCTGCCAATGAAAATTGGATCCATATAGGTAAATCATCATGTGTGCAAACCAGGGAAGTGTGGTCAGTCACTCAGGCTGTTCAAAATAGCTGAACAGAGGTGGGTAGGTGATGGTCTGATGGCAGACTGTAGGGAGGTATGAGTTCTGAGCTTATGGACCCTTCTGCCTCTTGAAAGATTTCCTGGGGGCCAGGAGTCAAAGTTAACCACGTTTCAGTTTAATGTTATTACTAATTATACAGAATTACTTTATGAGTGTACCTTACCTTAATAAAGAAGAGAGTGATCCACTCTCCATCCTGGTGGTGGATTCTCCATCACTGAACTATTGTGAATGCGATGAGATGGGTTTTTTCCCCAAAGGGACAGATTGCTTTAAGTAGGAAGGTGTCCTGGGAAGCTCCAGCACAGAGCGGTGGAAAGGTGTTTCTGCATTTGCAGTCTCTTAAATTTGCTTCTGAAGGGTGCTTTGATGTGCAGCTCCTAAGAATCAGAACACTTTTCCTGTGTCCCATGGTTTTATGGGGCTTTCATCATTTTATGATTTGGGCAGATAAGTGAACACATCCAGACTGTGGTGGCTTAATTCTTTAATCTGTCCCAAGCATTCCTTCCTACTGCAAGGACCTGGGATGCTGATGATGTCGCATGTCTCTCCAGCGTTATTCCTCTGGGTTGTAGCTTTTGGCCCCTCAAACTGGAGCCGTTTGGTGTGCAGCAAGGGGATCCAGCATTACTTTGTGTGTCTGGTGTGGGAAGCGGTGGGGAGCAAAACATCTCCAGATCCAGCTGAACACAAAAACCTACTGTGTGCTTGCCCTCAGAGCTGGGGGGCTGGGTATGATGACTCAGAGGAGCCACTTTTCATTCAATTACAGTGAGTCAACACAGCTTGAAGGGGAAGTCATGACTCACAGGCAGATTTAAATTCTTTGAAGGAGTCGACAAGCATGTGGCAGAGGGTGATCCAGCCGATATAACGTGCTGAGATTCCCAAAACTCTTTTAATGAGATTTCTCACCAAAGGCTCGTGGAGATACTGAGCTGTCATGAAGTAGAAGGGTTTTGGTTTGAAAGGGAGGCAATGGGGAGGAAGGACTTGACCAGAGAAAGGGCTTACAAGGGGAGTCGTGTTGGCACTCCGGCAAGGAATTGTGATCTTCAAGGAGGGCAAATGCTGAGACGACAGAGTTGGCTGATGCCACAGCATTCTTCAGAGCGGTCAGAATTAAACCCAGCTGTGCAGAGGTGCAGCAGGATCTCATTATTCTGAGTGACTGGAGGTTAAAACAGCAAATGCAGTTCACTGTTGATAAAGGAAAAGTAGTGAATATAGGGAGAAGCAACTCCACCTGTATGCATGCAGTAATAGGCTCTAAATTAGCTATTACCATGTAAGAAGATCTTGGAGTAACTGTGGATAGTCCTTCAAAAACATCGGTACGAGGCTCTGTGGAGGTCAAAAAGGCAACGAGAGCATTATGAATTATTATGAAAGGAATAGGTAGTGGAACAAATGTGTGTTATGCCAGGGCACTAATTTTGGGAGCCTGTGTCTTACGTATTGTGTGCGATTCTCCTCCACCCCATCTGAGAAAGGAGTAGTAATTTTACAAGAGTGCATTAGGAAGGATGAACAGGGACAGGGAATGGTTTCTGGTGGAAAGGGGAATAACAAAGTGGGACTCTGAAGCTTGTAAAAGAGAGGTCTGATGCGGATATGACACAGATTTCTAGAGTCATGAGCAGCAAGCAGAGGGAGGACAGCTCTTAAGAACTGTCCTCTTGTCACTACTGTTCAAAACACATGAAGGAGGGAGCATCAGATGGTCATATCAGGCAGGAGATTTAAAACAAAGAGAAGGAAGTGTTTTTTCATCCAACAGATAATTAAACTAGGGAAGACGCTGACCAGGATGTTGTGGGTATTTATCCTAAGGGATAAATGGATTCAAAAAGCAATTAGATAACTTCCTGGATGAAGATCTCTCTAAGGCTATTAACCACTGTGATGTAAATACAACTCTGTAAATACTTGTCCTGTTTCTCATTCTCCTTCCCTGAGCACCTGCTACAGCTGACTGTCAGAGACAGGAGTCTGGGCCTCATGGGTCTTTGGCCAGACTCATTGTACAGCCTGTGCCACCACAGCTACTAATGGACCCTGCTGACATCACTGCAGGTGGAGCTGGGCAGCCTTGTCCTCCCATTTTCCAGCAAGGGGACGGAGGGACAGGGTACATGAAGGCTCTCACTTGAGATCTCAAAGGGATACCATGAAAGGGAGTCCGGCTGCCCTGTGTTACCTGGCTAATTTTTGATACCTGCACACAAAAAACCAGCCATCACCCTCCTTCCTTCTACCGCTCTCTAAAGGTAGCTTCTTCACGGTGGAATAACCAAAGAAATCATCTGTTTGCAAAACCATTTACTTCTTGCAGCCAGGGCAGCCCTAATGGCAAGTGGTGTTATTCACATGCTGATTCTCTCCAATTTACACAGAGCTTACCAACACTAAAATGAAACCAGCAATGACTTGCAAGGATTGTGTATCCACCTAATGAGTACCAGGTGGGTTGTTCTCCCTCTCCCAGAGCTTCTCCCACCTAAGAAGATTTCTGTGGCTGAACATGTTTGTTCTGATCAATTACCGTGTTGCAGACACAAATACAAATATGAAAGGAAGAAGATTACACTCTTGATCCAAAGCTCACTAAAGTCAGCAGAAAGGCTCCTGGTGTTCACAAAAAGGTTTTGGCTGCAGTGAAAAGGATACAACTTTTGATCAGCTTCAGTGAACAAAGTGCCTTGTTAGTCTGTGACAGATTTTATACAAACTGGAACTATTTGCCAGTGAATATATCATCGCTCTCACCTCTCCTAATGGAAGGATTAACATGCAGTTGTGGAAGGCATGAATTCAGCAACAGCTCTGATTTGACGTGGTTGCTTTTCACTCATCTTCTAGTTGACAAGAAACACGCAACAGAAGCAAAGATGCTATTTTTAGGTCTTTTTCTGTCCAGAAACTTGGCACTGGGACTGAAGAGCAGGAGCAGATATCTGGTGTGTGTTGCTGACCAGAAGTATTTCACCACGAGGATACAGGAGGCTGAAAGCTGAAAGCAGCATTTAATAAGTTCTTCGATCTTCAGAGTCATTAACCTGAGCATTCATTGCATTAGTGCTACTGGAAACATGGCAGAGCTGAGATAATTGTACCAGCACTCAAAACTCACTCCCCCTACACCCTCTCCTACACAAGGATGGAAACGCTCAGGCCAGCGTCTCTGAGACCTTAAGGTCTCAGAGGTTCAGAACAGGGAGGTTCAGAAGTGTCCAAGAACTGAGTTTATTTTCTCTCTCTTTAGCCCTATAAAAACCAGGCTACTGATTCATCTGGGCTACTGCTATGATTAAGTGAGTGGGATTATCACATCAAGAGGATGGTTTAGCCCACTTTGTGATAAAATTGTTGAGTTAAATAGCTGAAGTTAGGACAAATGGCAGGTTAGAAGCTGCACCCGTGAAGCAGACATGTGGAAAGGGATCTGAAGCGGGATTTGGGTCTCAGGGTTTGCGGATTAGAAAAAATGGATTTACAGCTGCTGCCTGGGTTTCCACAGCCTTGCCTAACTCTCTGCCCAGGTTTTAAATCGCTTTCCACAGCTGACAGTCTTCCAAGCCCTGCAGACAGCTCTCCCTTTCCATGCCAGCCAGGCAGAGAACAAAATGAACATGGTCAAAAAGAGGCAAACAGGGAAAAGTGGATCTCATGTGAAAGGAAAAATGTGTTATGTATAGTTTGAATAGGGATTCCTGGCTCTGCCATTGCCTCGTGCAAATTGCATCCCTTCTCTGCTGTGGTTTGCTGGGCTATGAGATACAAGAAGACTTTTCCCCCCCCAAGGACAATCACAAGGTATCAGGAATTAACTAGTAGTTAAGTGCCCTGGGAGAAAGATCATTTGCAAGTGTCAACAGCCTCCACAAGGGACAGTGAAAGGTCTCCGCCTCCATGGTGTGCAGGGGCTCTACCAGTGCTAAAAACCTCCCGCACTGGGAAAAGCTGGCACAGCGCATCCCCACACATTGCTGATGACGGGTTGTCAGCCACGGCTGCGTCACTGGCTTGCAAACGGTGCCCGCTCCCCCAACTTCATTTATTATCTTTGTGTAGGAGGCTTGAAGCGCCTGCCTTTTGCTAGCAGGAGAATATGTTTGGCCTGTTCCTTCCCTGAGGGAATTAGCCGTAAAATTCTCAGTAATTTAATTGTGCATGCAGCCTAGAAGATGTTCATTCATTCAAACAGGATGCCATCGCCAAGGACACTGAGAACACATGGATCCAAGGTCACTGCAAGGTCACTTGTGCAATTCACGCAAATGCTTGGCTGAAACAGGGTGGGGAAATGTCTTCAGATCATGAGTCTGAAGAGGGTCCAGCATCACTGCCTGAGATGCAGACATATAGCTACAATAACACCATTTTGGTCCAAACAGTATTGAATTTACGGTCGGACTCTATGAAAGGTCTTTTCCAACCTAAATGATTCTGTGAGTCTATGAAGCAATATTTCCTCTGTATTTGTCTTAATTTTCCCCTGCTGTATGTGTGTTGAACCAAAAAAAAATTGGAGAGGGTAAAAAGAAAAAAAAAGATAAATATGTTAATGACCTGCCCACTCCATCTAGTGAAATGAGTAGGTATTCAGCCATAAACTTCAGTGGGTGCTGATGAGTTGCACAGGGGACTACAGCCGCTTCCTTACTCATTAATTAATGTGTTAGCTCAGGGTAGCTGCTGGCGGAAGGGGGTTTGTCCATTAATGACAAAGACATTTCTCAAAGTAGTGTGCAAAGAGGGAAAGACAACACTTCCCAGGAAATCTGGCTGTCTCAGGAAATGGGTTTGTATCGAATTCTCTTGCCACATGTACTGGAGACAGAGTAGAAAAAGGATTCAACCCCCCCATGGAAGGAAAGTTACTCAGAGCAGGGGCTGCACAGCACTTATGTTGTATGTAATTGCCAGAAGAGTGCTGTACCTGGCTGGGTGGATTTTGTGCTGGTTTCTCTTCTCCCTTGGGCTGTGTTTGGAGATGGCATGCAGAGTTCCTATGGACAGCCAGATGTGCTCTTGGTGTTCAAGCTACAGCAGCCAGCAGGAGGACATTCCTCTTTGCAGGGTGGCTGCAACGTGCATTTGAAGGCCTGCACACTGAGTGAATGGTGGTTGCCCTTGCAGTAGCAGTCAAGTTTTCAGTAAAATTACCGTGGTTGCAAGAAGGGTTTGTCAGAATTAGTATTTGTCTCTTGTCCAATTTCTGGATGCTAGCCCCTGAAATTAACAGTGGCAGGTACCCAGCACCTACATGCACCAGTTCTGCAGAAAAGTCAAAGACTGAATGAGCAGTCACAGCAAATGTCCCTTTTCACTCCTGGATTTTGTCTCTGGGTGACAGGATTCAGGTAGCCTTCTGGGGCCACGGGAGCATGTGGAAAAGGCTGAGAAGGACAGGGCACTGCACTGAGCCAGAGCTTGTGATTGATCTCCTCCTCTTACCTTCTCTATCTATTTATTCTGCAGGGACCTCAGGGTCGAGCTGTGACATTTTGAGTCCAAAATTTCCTTGTTCCCCCAAATACTTGGGTTAGAGTTTTATTTTCCCAATCAGCCTGTGAGGTGCAGCTGCTGTGAGAGCCCTGAGGTTTGATCCTGCTATAAGATGCTTCTTATGCCATAGATGGACAGCGGGGGACCTCTGGTTTGCAGGTACTGGAACACCATGAAGTGGTTTCAGGTCGGCATCGTCAGCTGGGGAGAAGATTGTGCAGAAAAGCCAAACCCTCAGGTCTTAATGTCAGTTTACAACTACCATGACTGGATCGAAAAGGAGACAGCCATAAGAAGGAAACCTTTCTTCGCTGAAGACGTGGATAACCATACAAATGCCAGGGTGATTCCTTCCAGGGCTGGGACACAGCTGGCATTCCTTGAGTATTGTCTCCTTGTATTTGTCTCTTTAGGAGCAATTAGATTATTGTAGAGAAGATTTTTCAAAACATAATAAAAGTCAGAACTACTATCTCATTCTTTCACTGCTGATCCATATAGTTGTGTCTCAGGTCAGCCTGCTCCATCTCACCCATATGGACACAGACACCAAAAGGAGATGCCACAGTGAGACAGGGGAGTGGGACAGAGACTGGGGAAATGAAATGAAAGAGCCGGGACTCAGACAAGAGAGACCATAATCCTCTGGAAAACACAGATTTTTCCACAGTGGTGGGTCACATCAGGCCCAGTTATTTGCTAAGCTCAGATGCAAAGTCCAGATGGGGTGTCTGAAGGAGCTGCTCCCTTGGAAAGCTGAATCCCAAGAAAGGTCCTAGCTTACTCAGTTACATATTAGCTTAACTGTTGGTAGAATAGCTCTGGGCTGATGTGTCTGACAGCTGATTATTAGCTGTACTAATGTATCTTCTATCTTGCAACTAGTCCCAGATAAGGACATCTTCAGAGACCATGGCAGCAGCTCAGGTGTTATGTCAAGCTGATGCAGCATCACTACGTGTCAAACTCAGTGTCTCCTTAAGCTAGAAAAAAGGCAAGAAATCTTTTGGCTGGTGTTGGAAGGTGTAGCATCATATAACCAATCAGTCTTATTTACCTGGATTGCAGATGCTGGGTTTTGGTTGTTACAGGCAATAGAGAAAAACCTGGCTGGCTGAAGGGAACTGTTTCTGAGCTGTCCATAAAATGCTGTCTACAGAAACCCTTTGGCTTTGTAATTAGCCAGCGTCAAACTCTTGCAAGTAAACGGTAAATCAAAAGGAAATAGCTTTTTTTTTTTCTCTGTTAGAGGCCTTTTACATACATTGCTGAGAGGTCCACATCCCAGCCTGAGCTGGGCCTGAGCCGGTCTTTCATTGCTTCTCCTGCAACAGAGTGCATTGCAAAACGTGTTCTGGTCTCTTCACAAGGAGGATGCTTTTCTGGGAAGTGATGGGAAGGAGGCAAGCAGCAAGGTCTCCTTCGTGTCCCACCTTTGCAACAGCATAAAAGCATCTGCAATTTGCAGCAATGATAAAACTCAGTGAATGTGCAATGGGACAGAACCTCACAAATTGGTTTTAATTACCTTGATATTTTCTGGCTAGCTGGTGGAGAAGCCTTGTAAATGAGAATTAATTCATCTACCTTAAGCTAATGCAAACCCATCTTGGCATAAAAGTCAGACTTTATTTTCTGTGTTATCTGAGCAGAAAATAATGCTTAATTATTATTAGTTCTGAGTAATGCTTATGAAAATTGCTCCACATTAATTTCACATGGCTGACTGTCTAATGGATGCATAAGGGTCCTGTAACCCTTTGCAAAAAGACTAATAAAAGCTAAAAACAAGGAGAATATATTACTTTAGCAGCTATTAGTAGTAGACATTGCCTGCTAGCATTAATATCTATATTTATTTTCCTTTCTATTAATAATATATCAATAGATTCTAGAAGCTGTGGCAGGGGCTGGACATCAGGAAATATTTCCTAATGCTGCAATCTATTCAGCTACAGAATTGTATCCCCCAAAGGAAATGAGAAATGCCCTCCTGCTTGAATTATTTTAATGTAGGGTTTGAATAAAGCACTTTCGTCTACAGCACACAGCATGGAAAAAGCTGGGGCTAACAGGGCACTGCAAAAGGATCCAGTAGGTCTTTTCCATCGGTAGCATTTGCACACGGATACTGGTCTGTGTTAAACGAAGGTGATGTGACTTGCTGGTTACAGCAGGGCACTGCTGCTATATGTGTTTTGATCCATCTTGCTGCTCATTGACTCAGTGGCTTTGGGGAAAGACAAGTTTCTGCTTTGTGCCTCAGTTTCCCTGCTTGTTAATGGAGATAACAAACGGGGTTTACTTGGCTGTATGGAAGCTTCAATTCTGCAAATTGGGACCAGCTACAAAATAATAAACAGGAGACTTTTCCCTCCTTATTTAAAATGTCAGAAAATTAATTAAAGCGAATTAATCTTTGATACTACATACACTGTTCAATAATTGGAGAGAGAAGGAAATGTTGTTTAATATTGCTGTGCTTAAGTAGATCTCATGAAAACACGCTGATGCTGTATTTTGTTTCAAAAGTATTTGTGTTTTGAGAGACCACATCACTTTTGGTTATGGATTTGATGGGAATGTGTTGGAGTCACACACAATCAAAATGCAATATATCGGGTTTGTCATTAACAGGTCAATGTGACCTATTAATTTTTTAAGCTTTACAACATTGATGTATTATGTTTCTTGTGTTATTGTAATCTGTATTTGCAGATTTAGATGATCTGAGTGAAAAGTTTTGAAACTGAGCTACCTTAACTTTTAAGCTTCAGGACGCTCACTTTTTGTTTTAATTTGCTGCTCATTTCTTATTGCACCTTCCCTCTTTCCAGATACCTCTTCCTCATGTCCAGTCAGCCCAACGAAGAGCATCAAGCTGCCTGGGCAAAGGAAATACGTCTCTCTCAATACCGTTTGCTCACTGAGCATAGCTGGCCAACATCAAACAAGAGGCTGCTGCATGGAGCATGGTAATGCAAGCATGACACCCTTACCAGCAAATGCCAGAAGAGAAGCAGGATATGGAAATGCTTAAAGACCTGGGGAAATATCCATAAGAGGATTCGGGAGGTGGGGGGGTGGGGAGTAGAGGGATATGGGTACTCAAGGAGACAGAGAGGTAGTCAGGCCTTGCTCGCATATTTTGCTGAGGAGCTGAGAAAAAAAGCACCTCCCGTGGGCACGGAAGGCAGCAATTTAAAAGCCAATACACCAAAATAATTTTGGCTTAGTTCTGCAGAAATTAAGGGCTCTGTATATATATGTGTGTTTCTCTGGCTGCCGCATCCCAGCTGGCCATTTGTGTGCAAGCTTGAGCAGAGAGATGGAAGATTTGAAGGTGATGGTGTTTGTGCAAGTTTGGTGGAAAGAGCTGGTTGCGGATGAGAAGTGGGGAGGGCTCCAAGTAAGTAGGACAGATGTGTGGCTCCACCTCAGAGAAGGAAGGTTGGAAGAGCATCAGTCCAAGGTCACAGATAACTGCTACTGCAGAAATCCAACCTTTATTCAGGGTGATGATCCCAGACCTCTCCCCCAGCTCCTCCTCGGTAGATGTTGCATGGGTGATCTGAAGACAAAGCAGTTCCCAGTGGTATCCTTTCAGGGGGGGTGAGATTTCCCATTTTCTCCTTTTCCAGCCTGTGCTTCTTTGCAGAGGTAAGACACAATGAAAAGAATAGGCTTGTCTTCTCCTGCTCCCTTCAGCACCCTGGGCACCTCTGTCCCTCTGAGGAGAAGGCAGAGGACACACATGGCTGTGACCATGACCTCTGGCATCCATTTGTCATTTCACATGCACTGCATGAGATGCTCTGACTTGTATATGAGTCTTTAGCTGTCTGAATTCAGTGCAAGCGAAATGTCAGAGGGCTCGTTTCTCTCTTGTGAGTTTGTGTGCCTACCAGATGATGAGTGAAAAATCCCCTATGGATATGGTAAAAGTCTTTGGTCAGCTCTTCGGTTGTGTCTGTTGTTGATTGTCAACAAGATTAGATTAGATCTTGAGACAGCAGGCTTCAGAGAACCAGCACTCATACCCACATTTCCCACTGGCTTCCCAAGTGGCTATCTGGACAAGCCATTTTTCAGACTAAGGACTCAGTTTATCCTCCTGTAGGCATGAGAATGATGAAAAGCTAGGGACCTCTCTTGGGATACACCAATTGTGATAGTGATTTAATCATTGTTGTTAACTAAAGTGAAGATAGCTCTGGGATGGAAAACATTACTGACAATATTGAACAACTTGATTGGTTCAGCAACTGCCGAACACTTCTGGGATGTTGAAGAGATGATTTAAGTAGCTGGATTATGGTCTGGAGGAGAGCTTGGCTTTGGGATTAATACAAGATGGAGGCTGGCAGCTGCTGAGCTGCTTAACCAAGCTGTTGACACACTCAAATGCACCCCAGAAATACAACCACGCTTTTCCCTGCAACGTGGGAACGCTCAAGTGTGGTGTATCTGTGCTGAGCAGTGCCCATCCTTTGCATTGTGGTTGTGCTTGCTGACCTTGAAGAAACACCTATTCTGCTTGAAGGATTTTGCTCAGTTGCCTTTTTTACTCACTGCCGGGGAAATCCTTCTGGTTTTGGCTTCTCTGGCAGTCCCATGGAAGCCCACACTGCTGGTCATGGATGGCTTCTCAAAGTCATACTCGAAATGCCCATGTACTTAAAGAGCACCAGCTTGGCCACCTCCAGGCAGATGATAATTCTTTGCTGTTCTGACACTGGTATGCGCTACTCTTGGTGGTAATTAGGGCTTGAAAAATGAACTAGCTGGCAGTGACTGAGCTTACAGCATGTTGCGGTGCCATGACACATCCTCTTATCGGGTATTTCCAAGTACCCGTGTGCAAAGTATCTGCCTCCCACGTCCTTTTCTGAGAGGTGTCTTGTGCTGGCTAACACTTGTATTCACAACTAGTTGCTTTCTCCATGTCTCATCATGACTCACTGCTTCAAGGGCTCTTTAATATGCAATCCACTTTGTTCCCACAGCCCAGACCGCTAAATGATTTAGCAAGTAGCTGCAGAGAAGAGCACTGCGTTTGGCTCCTCTGTTGGGAAGGGTGGGCTTCAAGGCACCTCTGGAAAGTAAAAGTTCCTCTTCCTCAAGGATTTTGAGTGTGTATGTCTTAACACCACCTCTGCAGACATTAATCACAACGTAAGCAACTCCAGAGCTAACCCATGTGCTCTCAAATTAGGGAGGTGCAGGGGAAAGGATGATATGATGGCTTAGGCGTGGAATGCACACAAAGGAGCATAAATTCAACTGTGCAGCAACCCTGTGAGATCCTAGAGGACCTCCATACAGTTGCATATGAAGCAGAGTAACTCATGAAACAATCAGTTATGAGCCATCTGAAACTCCTTTGGAGAGCTACTGGGAGAAGAGAGCTTTGCTCTTTGTCCTCTTTCCTTTGATCACGATGGGAATAATTTGAATGGACGCGTGCCTTGGACATACATGGGAAGGAATTTTCTCACCCCCAATGTGAAAAGCATTGCTGCAGGCTGGAATGCGTACGAATCTGGGTAAAAGATAGGAAAGTGTTTCCACTGTAGAGTCATCTCAAGCAAAAATTTTCAGGGCAACCTTGGTCTGAACAGAATCATGGGAAAGGGCCAAGGGAACAGTAGGAAGTGATCGGTCAACAATGAGCATGAGTTTACAAACAACAACTGCAACACAGTGTGCTGGGCCAGTGGTCCAAATATTCCTTTATTTCAAGCTGCACTAATAATTTCTCCTGTTTTGCGACTTGTGGCCAGATATTAGAGGTAAAAGTGATGCTATACAGAGCAGAAGTCTTCATTAGGGTGGAAGGGTACCCAGAAGTGATGCAGCAACTCAAGGGCACCGGGGAGGTGTAGAGAAACCTCCAGCCCATCTGAGTGTCACTGCCCCAGCCCTACTCACAGCAAGTGCCTAGGAGGTGGAGTAGGAAGCTATGGCTTGATGTGTAGAGGAGCATGAACAACCAGAAAGTGTTTATTCAAGGCGGGTCCAATTGCTGGATGCCGTGTGACAAGACAGTTATTATGCGGATGGTTGAGCAACTGTCACTGCACGACTGGTAATATCAGAATGAAGCCATTCGTGCAGAACAGAGCCTCCTGGCAAATGCATGTTATCACATCCAAGGTGCCTGGGGTATGGGCTCAGGGTACGCTGCCACTTGCAAATGCCTCCCATGCCCCACGTTTGAACCTGTTTCCCGGAGGAACCTGGCCTACCTCATTCTTCAAGGGAACATAATGCTCTCCAAAGCCTCCGCATGCTGCCACATCTCCAGGTGCTATCTCTCACTGTTCTGTGTTGGCTGTTCACCCAGCCTGAGGATTAGCCAGCACTTGGGCAGGACCTTCATGCACGGTGTACTGGCTCTGGCTGGGATGGCGTTAGCTGTCTTTGTACCAGCCCATATGGTGCTGTGTCTTAGATTTGTGACCAAATGAGTGTCGATAACACACCGGTATTTATTGCTGAGCAGTGCTTGCACAGCATCAAGGCTTTCTCTGCTTCTCGTGCTGACCCACCAGTGAGCAGACTGGGGGTGCACAAGAAGTTGGGAGGGGACACAGCCAGGACAGCTGACCCCAACTGACCACAGGGTTATTCTATACCATATGTCATGCTCAGCTATAAAATCTTGGGTAAAGGAGGAGGAATGGGGGATATTTGGGGTTATGGCATTTGCCTTCCTAAATATCATTAAGCATGATGGAGCCCTGCTTTCCTGGAGATGGCTGAACAGCTGCCTGCCGATAGGAAGTAGTGAGTGCATTCCTTATTCCGTCGGTTGCACATGCAGCTTTGCCTCACCTATTAAACTGTCTTTATCTTGACCTGTAAGGCTTTTCCCTTTACACTGGATCCTGCATTCGCATTTTACTGGTACTAAAGCATCCAAAAGTCACGCACCTCCAAGGATACATTGTAAACTGCTATTGCAGGTTGGTCCTTGCATAAGCTCCAGGTGACCCTGTTACATTTTACCCTGAAAGCAGCACACAGATGTTGTGGTTTCATATATCTGATCACCTAAAAGGCACCAAGGCCTCTTCTCCAGCCCCAAAACCAAATCCTGCCTGATGCATGCAGTTATGCGCTCAGCTTCTAAATCAGGCTGGCTGATCCAAACTGCCTTCTGGCAATGGTCCCTGGCCTGTGCTAAGCTGGGAAACGTTTGGGTTGATGCATCTTAGTCTGGGCTAAAGCAGGGCCAGGCCCATCTACGAACCACACAAGGTGAGCAAGTTCCTGCAGCCACTCAACCCTGTTTGATTTACCAGTACAGAGCTACAGTTTGTGCATCACCCGTTCCTCCAAGCCCTGCTTCTTTCCCAGCATTTCTACCAATGATTCCTGCTCTACCAGCCTCATCCTCCTACCAGCTTGGCAGGCTCGCTCAAGTGATGAAGCCATTATTCAAATCCTCAAATGGGCTTAAAAAGTACGGTTTGGTGTTCTGTTTTTCCCACTGTGTTTAGAGGCACACTGAGTCACTGTTGAAAAGGGCTTTGACCAACCCGCTGCCTGCCGTTACAGGAAGGGTTTGCATCACAAACTTTTCAATACCACCTACGTTCCTTCTTGGCTGCCAGGATTTCAAAGCAATCACTGCACAATTACAGGCTAACTATACAATAAAGAAAAGGGAATGGTACCATCCCACTGTGATCTCTCGGAGAACCACAGAACTGTTCTTTAATAAAGGTAAATCGGTTTCTGCTTTGCTGCATAATCAGCCTCTGATGATTTCAGCAGGAGAAATCCCAATTAGAAATGGATGGAAAAGGGGCGTTCCGTCTTGGGAGCATGTTGGAAAGCCTGAGAATTTTTCCTGTTGTGCTTTGTGGTTAAATGAAAGCTTTTACATTTAGAAAAACACCCTGAATTAGCCAGACACAATGCTGTGAAGTAGGATTCAAGCCTCCTTTGCCCTTTTTTTCATCTGCTACAGTCTGTTGAGAGGAACATCACCTTCCACCCCAGTTATGATCCAGAGCACTAGTGTATGGGCTGTTTGGTGGTGGGATTCTCTGTGGGACTTGTTCTGCTTCATATAAATGACTATTTGCAAGGATAAAAGCGTAAGACATCAACATATTTCTAATAAAATTTTAAATAGAATTTTGAAAAAAAACCCAAGGTAGCTGCAGTGGTGAAGGAGAGGCATCTGCTGGTTCATCCTGAACCAGACCCCAGAGAGGGCTGTAGGAACTACAGACTTGTATTGTACCACTTGTAAGAGCATTCTGTCACTGAAAAACAATGGTGTTAGCCAGGAGGCAATCTCACAAGGCCAAATGGCCTGTTGCGGACATCTCCAGGCTACTAAGGGCTCTGTCTGCCCCATATGGGTGCCCTTAACCCAACAGCCTCTTGGAAAATGACTGCATCCAGGAGCACAGGATGCAGGTCACCAACTGGATGTCTCCAAATATGCAGCCTCCCGCTTGTGAGTGGGCACCTTCTTGTCCTCATGGGAGGTCGTTTTCGTGGCGCATTGCTCATCAATTAGGCCAGTGCAAGTAGATGCATCTAAAGGGGTGCTCATCCAGTGCTGAGGTTTTGCAGCTTCCAGGCAATGCAGGCTGCAGTTTCACCAGGTCACTGGCCATTTCTGCCTCCCTCAAGGGAGGAAGGAAACCTCTTGCTTCTTTTCCTCCTCCTGACAGGTGAGGCAAGTCAACCCTATGGGCATGACAAACCAAACCTAGTCCAGATCAGCAGCCCCTCTACTGCTTTGGGATTTCACAAGCAAGAAAGAGCTGTCTGAGGCTGGGTGCAGAGGGAGAGCTGGACTATGATAAATGTGAAACCTTGCTGGGCATCTCAACTAGCCTCACAATGGGGTGAATCCAGACTAGGTGCCCTCAAGCTGGTGATGGTACACCAGGTAAGACCACTGTGAAGATAGAAAGACCACAAAGTGATACAGTACATGGATGTTTGGAGGTCTACCTAAAGGTTTAAAACATTAAACCCAGAAGATGTTTGCTTTACCTGACTTCCAGAGTGGCACTGGGAAGCTCTGGGTTTTTTGGGGGGAGTTCAATATCACCTAAATCTAGTGAAGCAGACAGGCTACGTGCAAGCCCAGCACACATCAGCCCATAGTCTGCTCCTGGTTGCTATTTCCTGCAACAGGACCCTGACATCCATGTGTTCCAGTTTCCATTGTGTGTAGCAGCAATAATCAAGGGTGTCTTCTTGTAGTGGGATCTACGAAAGCAAACTTTACTGGGGCTTTTCTGGGGCTTAGGGAGCAAGCAGGGAGCTCCAAAATACAGACAAAACAGAGCAATAGGAAAAAATACCCACCCTGCAAGGTAAAATCCAAAGGTCCAGACTTGGAGCAATGCCTGCCTTTAGTTTCTCCACTAGAAGCAAGCTCTGGGAAGTTGAATTTACATATCTAACTTCCAGTTGAATTTGCATACCTAATTACAGTTTATTGTGTGTATTTCTGCCCAACCTTTTGTGTGGGATTGCTTGGAGGTAGGGTACTGTCTTCTGGCAGTTATTCTTTGCAGCACAAGCAGGGACAGCAGCACCATGGGTCAGCTGAGCTGGAAGGGTGGAGGGTGTGCAAGGAACCTGCCTGAATCCAGATATGTTTTCCGTGAGATAGGGCTCAGTTCTTCGTTCTTCTGGCGGATGGGGCAGTGCTGCCTCTGTGACTCCTCACAGAAAGCACGCAGCCACCTTGCCACGTGGTCCCACGGGCAAAAGGTGATCTAAGACTCGACCCCCTCTGACATTTTAAACCTAGAAAGCTTTACTGTAAAGTCTTCTAAAACAGGTGTTTTGTTGTTTTTGGCATACAACTTGTGGCATGTGGATCTTTCTTTTTTATCCTTCTGGAGGACAGATGTAGCTAAGCATGTATATCATGTATATGCCTTTGTAATTTGCTACCTGTTCTGCCGTGATTGAGCTTCTGTGCCATGTGCTATGGGTTCTGAGCACTTGAAAAATCTGATGCTAAAGCTCTTCTACTTTCTGGCTTGTGGAACAGATGGCTGGTATAACTAGAAATTGCTATTTATTTTTTAAGAGATATTTCATCCCTTAAGAAAACATTTTTTCAAAAAGCAGAATGAGGAAAAGGAAATCCTAGAATCATAGACTCATTTGGGCTGGAAAAGAACTTAAGATCATCGAGTCCAACTGTAAACCCAGCACTGCCAAGTCCACCACTAACCCATGTCCCCAAGCACCAATTCTACACAATTTATAAACACCCCCATGGATGGTGACTCCCCCCCCTCCCTGGGCAGCCTGTCCCAGTGCTGGACACCCTTTCGGTGAAGAAATGTTTCCCAGTCTCCAACCTAAACCTGCCCTGGTGCAACCTGAGGCCGTTCCCCCTTGTCCTGTCGCTTGTGACCTGGGAGCAGAGACCGACCCCCCTGGCTGCAGCCCCCTCCCAGGCAGCTGTAGGGAGCGATCGGGTCCCCCCTGAGCCCCCTCCTCTCCAGGCTGACCCCCCAGCCCCTGCCCCAGCCCCCTGCCCGGCTCTGGACACGCTCCGGCCCCCCAAGCTCTGTCTGGGGGTGAGGGGCCAGAACGGACCCCAGGGCTCGAGGGGCGGCCGCACTGGTGCCCAGCGCAGGGGGACGGTCCCTGCCCCGGCCCTGCTGGCCACGCCATGGCTGACACCAGCCAGGGTGCCGCTGGCCTCGGCCACCTGGGCTCGCTGCCGGCTCATGCCCAGCCGGCTGTCAACCAGCATTTCCTAATGAGCGTAACTATTTGGTGGGGGATGGTTTTCCAAAGGAAACAGTCAAAGCCTTGTCACGGGAGTTTTAAAATTATAGTGAATAAGATATTAAGGACTACCTTGCAAGACGGAAACGGTCAGAGGCAGATACAGGCACCGAGGGCTCGAGGGCTGTGGGGTTTGCTGTGCCTTGCACTGGGGGTCTGGCCTGCAGAAAGGAGCTGCAACCTCATGCAACACAGCTGAGCTCCTGGAGAGCGTGCCAGACAGTGCAGTGTCCTGTGACACTAAATCCAACATTTCACAAAGCGAGACTGACCTCAGGCTGGGGATGCTCCTGTTTTGGTACAAGGAAAAGGATTGTTTTCTCCTTGTCATGCTCTTACAATTTTCCCCTAAGCACCTCCCAGGTACCAGTTCTGGAGATATAAAACTTGGCCAAACAGACCCAGTTTGGATCTGACTCAGTGCACTGCACCACTTTGGTGCAGAAATGAAATGTAATGAAAATAAGACAAGTTTTTAATTTGCTTCCCGAATTTTTAGATCTTTGTCAGCCAGGTAAGCTAGTGGAGTTTGAGAAATAAGAGATGGAAATAGGGAAACTGTGTCCAAGTCATCAACTGGGCATGCTGGATTTTCCTCTGTAATACCACATTCAGGGAATCCCCTTTGCATTCCTGAAAGCACTAGGTATGAACACTGAATGGAATTTCATAGGGGTCTTCAAAAGGGCATCCACTACCCCTACAATGGGGATTTTCAAAGAATTTCAACAATCACAGACAGATTCTGACATTCAAAAAAGATTTGCTCAGACTTTAAGGGACTTTCAGGTCAGAAGAAACTCTTCTTATCCTATAATTTGGCCATCTATGTAGCATAGTGCAACAAAAACATAAAGAAATAAAAACATAGTTGTTAGTTCATTAGTTTTTAAAAGCTGTGCTATAATGCTCAAGCAACAAAGAGTGTGGCACACTTGAAATATCAAGCCACTGTTTTGTTATTTAAACAGAAGTTGAATTATTTGAAAGGCTGACCTTAACTCTGGGTGTTAAGCATAAAAATCCCGATGTTACTGGCTATCTTATGCAAATTGAGGTTTAAAAGAAAGGAAAAAAAAAGACTCTGTGACTTCTCCCCCTCAATTGTGGCTTTGTCTAAAAACTTTCCTCCCTTTCAGGAAATGAAAAATAAACTTTGGTTTCTCATGTGCTTTATCCAGCACCTTTCTAACACAAACAATGCTGAGATATTGCAGTAAGAATAACACAGAAATTGCATGGAGTTTCTTGCTGCAAATTCATAACGAAAAGGGAGTAGCTCAGCGTTTTTCCTTTTTACAGCTTATTTTTTGAAATTACATATACATAGATATTTACATGCATACATTTGAGAGGTGAAATTACGGTTTGCCTTTCCAGCCGTGATTGTAATTGAAAAATACGACCTCTAGATGGCAGAAACTCCCTCTTTTGAGTGGTTTTTTTGTTTGTTTGTTTCTTTATGCGGTGAGGTTTTTTAATCCCTGCACAGGATGCCACAAAACTAAGATTTAGTATAATAGATGGATTTATAAACATTCAGCCTTTTCCAAGCCTGGGGATATCACATGGTGTGGCATCATCCAGCTGTAAGCCACACCGAATTTGCTTTATGCTTATACTGCAAATCTTGCATCTGTCCTCTTAGACAGACAGGTCAAAGTGCTTTTTGGTGGCCGGTCATTCAGCATAAGGCTGAGTGAAATCAGGATGAGCTAAGTGCCTAAACAGTAGAGGATCTGGATTATTTGGATGCATGGTGCAGCACAAGACAGAGAAGTGATGGGGACATTACAGAATCGTTTACACAGCCTAGCTAATGTATCTCTCAGAAAAGAGCCTGGTTTGGGGGGTAAAAGTTGGTTCCCTTGGTTTAGTATCTAGGCTAAGAGAGTCACTTAGTTGTTTTTTCCTATCAATGGAGTGAGACGGGTGGTTCATTCCTTCTACCTGGGGCATCCTTTTCATCCAAGGGCCGCTGCTGCTGTTTCACCTGTATAGCCTCACACCTTCTTATGCTGGAATTTATGGCTTCCAGGCCTCGCCTCTGAAGGCAGGGACTGCACAGGCTGGGAGCTGATGGGGTGGCCTGCAAACAAGGTGTTCTCAAGCAGAGGAGGACAGATTGGACCACTTAGTGAAAACAGGCTTTGTGTATCT
Source organism: Falco naumanni (assembly GCF_017639655.2). Taxonomy (NCBI): domain Eukaryota; kingdom Metazoa; phylum Chordata; class Aves; order Falconiformes; family Falconidae; genus Falco; species Falco naumanni. The sequence goes on along the minus strand of NC_054059.1, from coordinate 71,231,818 downwards.
GCCTTGCCATGGCATCACAACCAAAGTACATCTTGTCTTTCTTCTGGCTCTGGGTAATAGGCAGGACTTTTCTTCACTCATTTCTCCCTCTTTATATTTTTAATTCTCTTTTCCCACCTCAGTTGTCAGCCAAGGGTTTCTGGACCTTGGCCAAGATTACGCTCTTCTAACATGTTTGCAATCTTCAAGGTTCATGGCCATCTCCTACCTTCCAGGAACATGTCCTACACTCACAGCTAGTTACTAAAACCACCTGTCCCCAGCCATGGGAGAGATGGGTAAATCTGAGGGGTATGAGGCAAAATTTTTATTCTGCCAGGAAACTGGAGCACATGAAGGTAGGAAGCCAAGGACCAAAACCTTGACTATAGCCCAGCATTGACAAAAGTACATGGGATAATCCTCAGTATCAATAAGTGAGAAATCTACACTCAAGCAAAGATTGTGTAGGTGAATAAACAACAGGGGGAAAGTATCTAAGGCAGAATATAGTGCAGGGAGATAAGAATGACAGAATGGCTTCAGATGATGGGTCCATCCAGTCTCTACCGGTGGCTGAGCAGGAGAGGATGGTGAGGGACCAAATGTCTTTTGGAAGGCTGGCCTGTTTGTTCCTTCTGAACCTTGTAATAATAAATCCATTGTTTTGATGGCCAGAAAGGACCATTATAATCACATGATCTGAGCTCCTCTTTAGGTCCAGCTCCTGAGTTTCACACACAAGTCTTTACAACTCCATAAGCCAGCATGGTGAAACACATACACTGTGAGGATGAGGCTCACTTCAGCTAAGCCCAGCTGCAGCACAGGGGCAGGATCTCCCCAGGACCTGCCCCAGGAAAGGTGCATTTCCCAAGGGGGATGCCACGTTGGTACCCTGGGGTAGTACAGTCCTTAGGGTGTCAGCACTTTGGCTTCTCGTGGATTCACCTGTCCCCCGCTCATGTTGTGTGGTGGGTCACTGTGTGCTGCAAGAAGGTGTCCTCTGCTCACCGGGGAGCCAGGAAAGCGCTACAGCTCCACAACAATTGCAGTACTTCTCACCTCCCTTTAGATGCTTATGACACATGCTTTTATATCTGATCAGGTCTTTAGGCTCCTGCTATTGCTTATAAAGCCCTAGAAAATGATGCCAGCCAATGATTCACCTCACCTTAAATCAGAAACCTACATTTGGTCCGATGACTCACTTCATTGACTGTGCTGGCTGGGTTTCTGTTGATATTAGCAGGAGGCTAAACACCTACTTTGGATGTAGACATCTATGCTATAGACATGAGGTGCTTGATTCAACTGCCCACACACAGGCACCTAGTGACATTTGAGATGTCCTGCAGTAGCTGAGACATCTTCACCCGCTGACAGGTATGACATGGGAGATCTCTGTTGTCTGAGCTAGTACCTGGGGGCAGATTGGACAGGCTTGGGCATCTCACATAGCATGAGGTGGCCGCAATTAGAGACCTGAACTGAAAAATCAAGTTTCCAATAATGGATCCCCAGAAGGTTGGTTGAAGAAACTATCTAGGATGCTTGCATGGGGGGATGCAGGTTTAATTCTCTGTTGTGTCGCTGTGTACAGACACCGGAGCCACAAAAGGGGAGTGAGCTGGGACATACTCAGCCCATTCTGCTGATGCTGTTTCTCTCTCCAACTCTCACTTAGCTATTCAGTGGAGGATTTGGATGGTGAGTGATATGGCCACCAGACGTGCTTTCTCCTCTCTCTCCATCCACCCCTGCCTTGTTCTGGCTGAAACAGTGATCAAGTTAAAATCAAGACCAGGGAAAAGGTGACACTGTAATGAGATATAAAAAAAGCCAGACACATTTTGCAATTCATCAGGACAGTGAGCCAGGATCAGCATTTCCACTGCAATCATTTCTGCTGCGTGAAAGAGAGATTTGTGCAAAACCAAATCACATCCATGGATGGGTTCTGAATTAAAGCTGCTTGCACTGAAAGATATGAACATTTTCCTGTTACACTGATGTCTCTCAGTAAGGAAAACTCCACGAACATGTGCAAGTTGCACAGCAGAGAGGAGAAGAAGCCTGGATGAGGTTTCAACTTGTCCCACATTTTGCTTATAAAATTCAAAACCCATTAAGAAATGAATATATGATCCGGAAGGAATCAAAGTGCCTTGAGCTGAAGGGAAGGAGAAGTGAGGCGAAGAGATAGAGGGCATCACCCATGAATACAGCCAGTCCCAGCATGAGACCTGGCTTCCACAAGCAGGCAAGGGCACTCGGAGGGACAGAAAGGGATGCCTCTGGAGGGGCACAGAGCTTGGGAAGCTTTTTTTCCTCCATCCTAGAGCACATGAAGGGCTTTATAAAGGGTGATAAAGAGGGAAAATTGTCGTTTAGAAACTAACATAACCCTCTATCATTCTCTCTGATTGAGACATTGAGGGTTGTTGCAGCTTGGTGATGCTCAAACCAGAAGGACTTGTTTCATGCTCTCAACAACCCCGTGATAACCTCAGGCAGGGACCTTCATAGCTCTGTAAGGTAAAATATCCTGAAAACTGCTTGATTTTTGTCTGGGAAGTTATCAAGCAGCAATGGGGGTCACCAGGTCCCAATTAGAAGGTGAAACAAACCATAACCGGGACTTGCACCAAAATAGCCCCCATGCATCCCGCATCAAGAGCAGGAGCTTAGCTGCAAAGCCAGGTCCTTTGAAGAGAGCTTCAGTTTGGCTCCCAAAAAATGCAGGCACATAAGCGATCTTTGTCTGGATGTTGTTATTTCCTGAAAATAATGGCCCTGTGTGTGAGATCTGTAGCCATGTTGCTGCCTGGATCCGGGGGCAAAGAGGGGTCTATCCAGCAGTGGTGGTAAAGGCTGGTTTGCATCCTCGTGTTCTCCCCAGGGAGAGACCCTGTGAGCCCAGGGCTAGGGGTCTCAGCTCTCTCACTCCTCCACAGAAAGTTAGTTTGGCAAGGAGTGGGGGAGCAGCAGTAGGATCAGGCCCTGCATCTTGTACACAGCTCCATGGTTTGGTGCTTTCATCCCAACAGCCGCTTGCCTGGGGATTTGGAGAATACTGCGGAGATGGAGAAAGGAAGGAATAGAGTTTCACCTTTTATTCTTTTATCTTGGCAACAACGTGTGGTGGGAAAAAAGAAGAAGTTGTAGATGGCAGCATTAACAATAATATAAGCCCCCCCTCCCCATCCCTCCTCCCTCTCCCTCTGCCGTCCATTCAGGAGACCGGCGATAAACAAGGTCATTTGATTCATTCGGCTTGGGGTGTAAACAAAGTCTTACAATAAAATCCCCCCACCAGGGCCCCCCTTTTCCTCTAAGAATAGATGTCCCCCCCTATGCTGTACCCCCCCTTCGCTTGTCCTCTCCCATCATCCCCGGACCAGCGGCCGCGGGCGTCCAGCCCTGCTGCCACTTCCGCAGTCCCCATCCCAGCTCCTGAGGCCCCGCTTCCTACCCGGTGTGGGAACCTTGGCTTCCCTGGGCAACATCTGCACAGACGGCCCCGCTTTCTCATGCCGGCAGCAGCACTGCCTCATCGCAGGCTCCTGATCAAGAGAGAGAAAAGGCAAAAAAAGATAATAGTAAAACAAACCTGACCCAACAATAAAGGGATTTGCATCCCCCTCCCCAGCCCGTGGGGAGCAGATCCCCAAAGCTTGTGGTCAGCTTCCTTTTTTCACAGGCTTCGCTGCTATCTGTGTGGCCCATGGAAAAACAGGTCGGGGTGTGTGGGTGTGGGTGTGGGGGTGTGTGTGCACGCACAACGGGGAGGCTATGGATTGTACAGGGAGCTGGGTAGTAGGATCAAGCCTAGGATGGGATCCAGGAGGGTGCATGAGCCTCTGCCTGCACCAGGGGAGGTGTTGAGGGTTCATAGAATCACAGAAAGGTTTGGGTGGGAAGGGACCTTAAAGGTCACCTAGTCCCACCCCCCTGCCATGGGCAGGGACCCCTCCCCCCAGCCCAGGCTGCCCCCAGCCCCGTCCAGCCTGGCCTTGAGCCCTGCCAGGGATGGGGCACCCACAGCTGCTCTGGGCAGCCTGGGCCAGCGCCTCGCCGCCCTCACAGGGAAGAATTTCTTCCTCATCTCTCATCTCCATCTCCCCTCTCTCATGTAAAGCCATTCCCCCGTGTGCCATCGCCACCTGCCCTTGCCCAAAGCCCCTCCCCAGCTTTCTTGCTGGCCCCTTTAGGCACTGGCAGGTGCTCTAAGGTCTCCCCGCAGCCTTCTCCTCCCCAGGCTGAGCCCCCCCAGCTCTCCCAGTCTGTCCCCACAGCAGAGCTGCTCCAGCCCCTGAGCATCTCCCTGGCCTCCCCTGGCCCTGCTCCAGCAGCTCCGTGTCTCTCCTGTGCTGGGGACCCCAGAGCCGGACGCAGCGCTGCAGGGGGGTCTTACCAGAGCAGAAAAGGAGCAGAATCACCTCTCCTGACCTGCTGGCCATGCTGCTTTGTGTGCAGCCCAGGGCATGGTTGGCTGGGTTATATGGTGTTTCTAGGAGCGTGGCTCTATGTTCCTGAAGCCTGGATATAGAGTTGGATGGCTGTGTGTTGTGGATGATAAAGTTGCAGAGTGGTGCAGGATGGGCCATGCAGAGTAAGGATCCTTTTGGTGGGTCTGAGCCCTCTGAAGGCAGATGGTTTAAACCCTTTCTCCTGGTAAAAGCCAGTTCAGGGTGGGTTCATGCCAGAAGGCAGGCTTGGGACGCTCTGAGACCTTCTGCAACTCATACCTTGCTTAAAATAAGTCTAAGTGGGTGCTGAGCCAACAACAGGCACACCTGTGGATGTATCCCAATCTGGCATGTCTACCTTGCTTGCCCCTCCTGCCACCTAGACATGCTGGAATGATATTTATGGGTCCTGCCTCTGGGTTTCTGCCCCAAATGTGGGGATACCTTGCATCATAGATGATCACCACAAACTCCGCTTATCCTTGGGATTCTCTCCAGTGCCTTGCAATGCCTCCAGGGTCTGCAAGGGGTGGTGGGATGCAGGAAGGGAGATCTCATCATGCACATGGCATGTAGGAGACTGCATTTCATGCTTTGGTCAAGACTGATAGAAATTAGTAGTAACTGTCCTAACACATGCAGTTTTGCTCTCTGCGTCACAGCAACATCGATGTACTGCAGGATTTAAGCACTGGGAAAACTGGCTCCACTTTTGCTCTCTTGAGTCCAACATAAACTTTCTGCATGCGACCTCAAACGTCCCAAATCCTCAGGAGCACTGCAGTTTCCTACTTGAAAGCACTGAAACAACACCAGGGCAACGCACCTTCACTCCATGTGCCTCAGTTTCCTACTCGTTTCTTCTCAGTGTTCAACTATCTGCTTTAGTTAAAACTGTAAATTTGCAGCATCAGGGGTTGTCTCATGGTATTTCCATATCACTTAGTACAATGGAAAACAGTTCATCTTACAATTTATCTAATACCACAGTGCTTTCACAAGGGTGTCTTGAGCTCTGTAATAATAGTAAAAATAATAAAAAGGAATGAGTTGTTCTTTCTCAGGAGAGGAAGGCTATTTTCAGGAATGTTCAAGTGATGGGTAATAACAAATAATTCTAATACAAAATTCTAATACAAAGCCTGGGTTTTGCAATTCAGTACTTGCAAACCCACCAATCTGGCTGTGTTTTTACTTTTTTGGTTGCCCGCTGGATCCCTTCCACAATTTATTTCCAGGAGAAGCCTTTTTTTCCCCCTGTATTTCCTGGGAGAGAGCATACTCCCAAACACAAACTGCGAGAGACCGTGAGGGAGGAAAACTGCGGCCAAACCATCGGGTAAATCTGCTGCAGGAAAACCCAGCCAACGGCAATGAACTCTTCTGCTTCAGTTATCACCTGCATAACATAAATATGTCTTTTAGGCAGGGAAAATGCTTCTCTTTCTACCTTTCTCACACACTTGCTCACACACACACTATAAAAATTTCTCGTTTCATCTGCTAAAACGCCGGCAGGTGCATTGCAGTCCTTGCCGACAGGTCCCCTACTGAAACGGAGCCAATGTAGGTCATCAAGCAGCCTGCACAGCTTCGTCTCTACTTTCCAGGAGTGGATCTGTGATGGTCTGTTCATCGCTGCTCTGATGAGACGGGGAAGAGCTGTCTGGCAGGAACCAAGAGACTGATGTTTTGCTGAAATTGCTGGTGATGTCCCTGAACAGAGGAAAAAGGAGAGGTCTGAGGCTTCTGTGTAAGATCTGTGTAGCTCTTGGGCAGAACAAAAAGAAAAAGGGAAATTCAGCAGGGCATCGTTTCTGAGTTCAAGCTGCACAACAGCATATTTAAGCTTCAGACAGCACCACTTTCCTGAAGTTCAACATGGCAAAGCTTCATCCTATCAAACGGTAGAAGACTGATTAGCAGAAGACTTGTACAGACTTAGCAAAGCATCTGGGGTGCATATACTGAAAAGCCAGGCAACGGGGTGATCTTGGTGTGTCGCTAGGATTTGCCTGGTCTCCCTCTAGTTATATCGGTACCAAATAGTACCCCTCAGCTGGGAAAAGAAGCAAAGGAAAAAACGTGCTACATTTTTTCTCCAGTGGGTTTCTTTGAACTGTAATAGAATCACTGTAAGTCTGATTTTTTAAGATTTGCAGCCCAGATTTTTGACGGGCTTGACACCTGCCCTTGAGGAACAATGTGGCCTCTCAACAGGGCAACCAGAAGGGAGGGAAGTTCCCCCTACAAAGCTGTTTGAGGGGATGCATTTCAAGGGAGAAGGAAAACTTCAGCTCAGTCCCTGGCAATTCTTCTACAGCCAAGAAATCTGCATTGTTGGAAAGAGTCTCCCAGAGGAAGTGATTGAAATATCATCATGTGAATCATATCTGTAACAAGGTTGGGCTGTAGGAAACAAACCTTTGCTGAACCCTGGGAATAGATTAAATGACCTAAAAAGACTTATTTTTTTCATGCAGGATTGGCTTTTAGCAGCCCATGTTGAGTGAAGGGTGCTGGTTTCAGAGGTCCAGCAATGCTGGGTTGTCACACATTGCCTGTCACCAACTGTGCTGCATGAGGTGCTTGAGTACCGCTGTAGGATGGCTTTTCTGCTGTTTAGAGAAGGCTGAGCTACCTCAGACGAGGACCTCTGCAGTGATAAAATCTGCTTGTGCATTCTCATGGTGTGGCTGATCTGTGGTGTTTATTGGTGCTCAGAGACTGGCACCATTGGGGCAGTGATGGAGCCACAGGCACAGGAGACACAGCGGGAGGTGAGTGTGGCAGATAATTTGAGGTTCTGCTCCGGGGATAGTGGCTGGTACAGGGATGGGAAAGGATGTTTGGAGGGAGGCATATGGCCGGGGGAGGTGAGTGTTATGCTGGGGTGAGGAGGCTGGACTGAGCCATGACACAACATCTTGGGAAGAATGGTATCCATGAATTCATTTAGGATTGGGATTGCGAATCTTGCTTAGGGCTGAGCAGGAGTTAATCCCAGACGTACTTTCCATGATGCACCTTGCTCTATACTGTTACTTCTACCTGTCACCCCTATCAAGACCATCATCTCAGGGACCATGTATACAGACAGCAAAAAGACAGTCTGCTCCAAGGAGCTTAAAATCTGCATGCACCTGCTGTGAAATTACAGCAACAGTTGACACATACATGAGGAAGGTACAAAATACATTACAGATCATCCCATCCATCTTAATGGGCAGAAAGAAGACTGCAAACCCATGTAAACTTTTGATTCTTACGTAGCTTTAACAAATATCTGTTTTTTCAATAGTTTCTTTATCCTGCCAGACATTCTTACTGCCGGCTTCGACTCAGTCCTCCTGAAGCAAACATTAACAGCTCATCCAATTGCCTATATTTAACGCTCCAAATCTGGCACAGATTTATACCAGCGCTGGTAACAATGGCATTGAACACCTGTCGGTGACTGCATTTGCCCAGGGATTCGCTTCGTTCCATGCTGTGTGTTTAATAATTCCTGTGAACAATGGGACAAATAAACATATTTTTCGCTTAGCTCTTACTCAGGCCAACACCACTGTCCAAATTGTACATGAGAGGCCTGCAGAGGCTGGTGGTTGTTTCCTAGACTTGTTGCCTCTTTCCCTCAAAAACGACACTGTCAGCAGCTCTGTGCTCAGAGAGGGCATTTACCACTTGTATATAAGGAAGGAAGAAGGAAGAATGAGCAGGAAAGGGGCAGCGTCGTGCAGGGCTCTGAAGGCAAGGATGATAAATTTGAACTTGAAGCGGTGGATGACAGAGAGGTCTTCTAAGAAAGGCTGAGGAGGTCTGAGCAAAAAGAATGGGAGATGCATGTAGTGCATGGCTGAAGTTGGAATAATGAGGGATTACAGGAGCCACTGCAGGAGGTGGGAGCTGTTGATGGTTGACAAGAGGGAATATAGCACATTGCAGCTGTGTCCTGGAACAAGATGTAGGGATGGGGGTGGGGGGGGATTGGTGGGGGTTGGCAGTACTGTCTTTGGATGGGGAAAGGGCTTGGGAGGGAAGGCAGGCTGTGTTTAACAGGGAGAAGATGGCTTCTTTCGGTGTCCTCTGGAGAACTGTTGAGAGCTGAAGGGTCTCTATGACCCTCTGGACAACATAGGCCTTTGCATAATGTGAGTTAGGGACACACAGCAATTTAATCTGGTTTTCCAGACATCAACCAGCGCTTAATATTGCCTGCTTTTTCCACATAAATGAGCCCTGCCTTGTGCCAGTCAACAGTTAGTGTCTTCCTAGAAGTTTGTGGATGGACAACAGTGGGTGTCTCAGTAGTCGCTCACCAGGAAGGATGGGTGGACTATTTAGTATGAAAATTTAGGACCTTAAAGCCTTGGATGTTTGAGGAAACGTACTGACCTGAGTGGTGTGGTAGCAGCTTTCTACCTGTCAGCTCTGGAAAGGGATCCACCACAAAAGCTTTGCTGTTGACCTTGTGGGACCATGAACTTGACAGTGGTCAAGGAGACAAATTCACCTTCATTCAGATAAACTGAACTCTGGGTTTAAAAAAAAAAATAAAATAATAATAAAAAAAAAATTGGCAGGCTGTATCTGTCCAAAGTCTGAATGAATAGAAACTCCAAAGGAAGCACCTGCTGCTAAAGGAAATCCAGGACAAGTTTTATTATCCTTTTTCACAGGTCTATTCAGGACTACATTAGGGGTTTCCTCTTTCCTTTTCTGGTACTTCACACTCATTCACAACAAAAAACATATTGTGCTTATGAATTATATTCCAGAGAATATGGCTGGAGCTTATAAAGGGACTGGCCAAAGAACTTTATTTTTAACCTTACTCCCTTGCGAATTAATTTCTCAAATGAAAGCTTTGCAATTGTTTGGGGTTATTTTTCTCTCTTTTTCTTGGACGGGGCACAAGGGCAAATCCTGCCTGCTCTGTGTTAACAAAAAATCCCTCTCAAGGAATGAGGAGCAAAGAAGGTGAGTGAGGCTCTCAATGGAGCTCAACTGCAGGGAACAAATGGAAAATATCAATGTGATTCCCTCTAAATCAGCAAAGTGTTAGAAGGCCTCCTGTTAGTGATGCTTTGGCCACTCCTGTGCATGCAGAAGCTGATGGCAGTTTTTCCATTTCTTATGTGCTGTCGCTGCACAGAACAAGATGGGAGAAAACCCCCTTTGGCTGATGAAGGCTGTGTAAAGAGCAACTGCTGGGTTTGATCCTGAGACCGTTTGAGCCAGTGGTGAGGTACCCAGGAGGCACTGAAGAGTTTGCTTACCAAACACAGCTGCTCAGCTTAACATCTTCCAGGTACAAAGTACACAAAAGCTGAAGGGCTTTCAAACAACCCAAGTGTAACACCAGCCACTTGTGAACCAATATGTTTGCTTTAGTGGGTCATTTTGTACCTGTGCAAAAAGGATGTGAACCGAGCCCTGAGTAGCCTGGGGAGGTTTTGCACCCTTCTGCACCAGCGTGGGTGCCTAAGAGGCCTAAGACCTATATATAGCAAATATACTGTACCCCATGAGTGCAAGGAGCTTCCTGTGCATGCACGCAAAGCCTTTTCTCATTCTTCTGCTGATCTGTCCTTAAAAGTCTCCTTGGTTTTAAATGCCCTTGTCCAACCTGTCAGGAGGTCACAGCCTTGAGCTTGGCTTGTCATTTCTGCTGCCTTCCCCTGCCCTTCTAAGTGTTGGTTCTCCTTCTCACAGGTTATATTTTGATTGGGAGCCCTTTTTAAGAGAGGAGATGGCCTGGTCTGCTTTTGACCAGGAACCAGTACAAGTATTTCTTCTTCATCCTGAGGCTCCTTGTTGCTACTGCAGCGGAAATAGCAAATTATAGCAATTAACAGTGGCATAAATCAGCAACTGTGACCAGATGAGGTCATGGAGGACTCAAGGGCTGCATCATACCAGTAAATTACCCCAGACAGGAATTCCCTCATCCGCACTGCTGAATTGTTTGAGTATTTCTTGACATGGTTTTGGCCCAGGCCAGCGACAATGACCCCAGGAATGGCTCAGGCATTAGCACGGGCTAGCGATCAGCTGGACATCTTGTATGGGGCCCTTGTCTGAAGGGTTAGAGGGCAACCATCACAGGGGCACGGCCAGGCAGCGAGTCCTGGCACTCGTTAGTAGAGATGCAGCCCATTTTTAATGAGCATGGGCCCATTTTTAATGAGTGTGTTAGCGTGGAGATGACATTTCTATATGGGGAACATGCTCTGCCTCCCAGATTACCATTGCAGCTTTCACTGCCCTTGATGCTCTTCACATTTCTTTCCTTGCAAGGTGTTTGCTAAGGATGGTTTAAGGTGTTGCCCCAGGGTCAAACTGTTGGTCTTTGTGATTCCAAAGTGGTGTCAGACACTGTGTCGCTCTGAGCTGAGGTATGGCACCACTCCTGCCCCCGCAGACAGCAGTCTCGGCTGGTTGGAAGGTGCAACACAGCCCTAAAAGTCCTTGCTTCAGGGTGTTAGCACAACAGGGGCTTCACTGTCCAGATGGGTTTGATCTTTCTCTTTCTTTCTTTCTCTCTTTGGCTTTTAGGATGGTTTTCTGAGTCTTCTTCTTTGATCTTATTAGATGGCAAGAACACTTCCAGATGTCACCTAATACTTTGCAATACAGGTGCTGAACATACACCAATATATGTGTTGAATATACATCTCATTTTCTACATTGACAAGCTGTATTACTCCTACCATAAGGTAGCTATGCTGTTTTACAAAGCAATATGAAATGTCAGAACTAAAGTCAATGTATAATGTGCTTGGCCAGGCTGGGGAAGAGGTTGAAATCAGGGTTGCGTCTGATCTTGCAGTAATATTTCCATTTGTGGGCAGGCTGGACTTGGGCAGCCAATGAATCCCACTTCTCCTTGTAGCACAGAGGGTTGGGGTCCTTCCTGGCTGACTCCTTAACTGTCTTGTCTCCTTGCCACTCAACACTGCCAAAAAAGACTTCCACGCTTAAGGCCTTTAGGTTTTTCTCCACCTCTGAACTGGTTGCCCAGGAACATCAATGACGATGCAGAATGGTGCTGGAGTCAGCAGATGTGATCCTGCACTTGTGTTTGACCACCACATATCCCTGTTTTATGGATGGGATGATGCAGACAGGAATTAGGCCATGTGTGCGAGGGGGAAAGCTACTACCTGCCCACTGAGTGAGAACAGAGCTAGCAGTCAAATATGTCAGAGCGGGAGAAGTACAACTTAGGAGAGTTGTGGCTAGGAAGAATTATGCTCCAAAAGGAAAGATACTCCAACAAATAGTTTTTCAGCCCAGGCTGACTCCATTGCCTGCCCTGGATGCATCAGTCAAAAGCAGCAATCATCTGTCTCTCCCCACCTAGTCCTTGAGGCAATAAAAATTTCTCCATGACCATTCTTCTGGTGCTTGGTTTTCCGGTCTGGGTATGTCCAGAGTCACCACTGTCCTGGCTAGCCTTGACAGTGAGGTAATCCCCACCTATCCCACCTGGCATGGGGCCTGAAACTGTGGACTCGAACACATCCTGAAAAGAAAGCCCTTTGCAAAGCATGGCTGCTTGCATTCCCATGCTCCTGCACATCCTCCTGCTCTACAGCTGTCCGGTGGTTTGAGCTCTTCATCAGGAAGAGGGAACAGCCAGTATGGGATTAATTTTGTAGCAAGAGAATGTGTACAAGCCATCTTGTACTTTGTTCCTTCAGCTCTTCGTCTCAGGATTATCATATAGGGAACCCAACTCGGTTCCCCACAGGTAGATGCCTAGTGCCATTTGTGATGTCCACTAGACCTGTGGAGATGGGTTAGACATCCTCAGGAATGTCATATGGCACTAGGCACTTTTGTGTAGAAAACTGAATCCTGTCTTTCATCTCCACCAGCTGTAATGGAAGTTTAGATGAAGTCACATGTAGATACCTGCTTGCAGACACCTAAATTGATCTGGCTTCAGTTGCCTAAAGACAGGCCCCACGAGCTGCCACAGACTCCAGGGATCTGAACAGAACGGATACTTAAAAGGGAGGTACATGTCTCTGGAAGAGCAGTGGTGGGCCTTCCAATTCAGAGCTCAGACCCAAATGACACTAAAAAATTATGTCAAGGTAACTGAATCTTTCCTCTAATCTAAAACCAGACACAGTTCCCTTCCATCCCACCATCCTTTTAATCAAAAAGTCAGTGTGACGGTATGAGGCACCTGTGCAACTTTCTACATGGTTCTGCTGCTTCTTGTCCATGTTTACATCCCTTATATATTAATGACGGTGGGACTTTGGGTGTGGGGAAAATAAAAGATGGGACATCTTCATTTTACCACCGGACAAGCCTACTGCAGTATAGTATTATTTCTAAAACAGAAAGGGCATAGACTAAAATAGCTGGCATTGACAAGCACAGAGCTTTACAAAACTTTCTGCCAAACAGAGGCTGAGACCCACGTATCTCTCCATCCCTGTCTTAGCTGGACCATGGTCCAGCATCCCTCCTGCGACAGGGTTTTGTTGTCAGTCCAGGCAAAGTAGCACGGTAATGAGCATCAGGGAAAGGTGCCCTGGTACCAGAGCCCAGCTCCCCAGGCTGTGGCCTCGTGGTGGAGTGCCAGAGTTGCTTCAGCATTCTCATGGCATGCAAGTTGCTTACTGGATAAGTGCCTCCTCCCACTGTGCTTTCAAAGAAAATAATGGTCCTTGCTTCCTTTAGGAGACAGGACACAGGCACCACAGTTATAGGCTGTGCATCCCCACCACAGACACTCCTCAGCTGTCTGGGTGCACTTGGACAAGCTCTTGCCATGATGCTGGTGATGGCCTTGCTCCATGCTGCTGGCCTTAAAGCCACCATAAAGTCCAGCCTGAGATATCTTGCTGTACCAAAGCATGGCAGAAAGAACTTGAATACCTTCAAAAGCAGTAAATTTTATATTAAATAATGAATGCCACCTCTGGTATAATAAATACTCCCTCTGGTCAGGTATTGCATGTGGGAGATAGTCTTCCTGCACTCAGTTTGTGTGGGACAATGTCTACTCCCCTTTGTATCACCTCCTAGAGCAGGGTTTGAGCTGCGCTGCTGGGACAGGGATGCAAAGGAAGCTTTGCTGTGAGTGAGCAGTGAAGCTAAGGGCTAAAGAGACTGAGTTGTGACTGCAAGGAGTGCTTCAAAATTTTCCGTGTTACAGAGCATATCCTCCTCTCCACAAAGACTTCTGCCAGACAGGGAGAGCTTGTTGTTTCTTGGAGAGCTAAAGGATGAAGGTTTTGTTGTACCCCTCTTGTCTCTGCTGCTGGAGACTTACCCAAAAGGCTGTTAGGACACAGCAGCTGGTCCTTAACTACTTTCCTATAGGATGTAAAAAAGGAGGCACAGCCCATGTGGGAAAGCTGGGAGATGCTCCACTGAACCTCACGGGGGGTTGTGGAGGGGCTGCACAATGATTGAAGCCTTTATAAAATACGGGAGCTGAGTAGCGATGGAGGAGATCCTCTTTCATTTCTCAGTCACTTTCAGAGGGAGGAAGAGTCTGCACCCCATACTTATTTTGTGGAAAATTAATATTATCTGATATTTCTCCTGCAGCCTTAGAAGGGGGGCTCAGAGCCCCACTACGGTGGGTGCTGTATGGAACCAGAGAGGAAAAAAGGCAGCTCCAACATCCATTGCCAAGGTCAAGGAAGAGGGAAGAGGTTCCCACTATTCTCTGTTTTGCTTCTGGAACTTAATTCAGATCAAGGAGGTGAATTTGGGGACAAGCTAAATGAGCTCAGCAGCTGTGGCATTGAAATGCAGGGATCAGAAATGGCAGGAGGAAGGGAAACCCAGTAAACAGTTTTCAGATCTCAACCAAGCATTGCCTCTGAACTACAAAGACCTACGAGAAAGTGGTATCAAACACCCAGCTCCTACTTTGACCCCTGCCTAAAGGGAAATATATCAATGTTGGGAAAATATGGAAAGCAGGATGAGATTATCTACTGCATAAAAGAAGCTGGAAGAGATGCCTTGGGATATTTGTGTATTGAGGCTCTTTCCACGTCCTATTCCTTTATGGGGGGGTGCTATTGTACCTATTGTGGCAGATCTTTATCGGCCCTGTTTATCACATTGGGTGCGGGGAATGTCACATTGCTGAATGTCAGGTTGTTGACTGTTTTCATAACAGGAAGCTGCCTGCTGTCTTGCTCTGTTAAGGAACTCCCGTATGCACAATATTTTCCAAAACAAGGAGAAAAAAAAATCTAAACACTCTGCTGTGGTTGGGTAACTGCACGGATTCAAGTTTCTATTGTTCCTTGTAAGGCAAAATCCTGTATAGATTAATACACTTGATACACATATGCCTGTTATTTCTTTTGTGTAAAGATACAGGAAATATGGCTGTTGTTTTGTCAAGATGAAATATTTCCCAATGCTAAAACTAAATCTCGACACTTTCATCAGTGCTTGGGAGCCTGGAGAGCTGCCATGCTCGGGTGCAGGTGGGACGTGGGAGAGAACAGTGCAAGAGTGAGTTAGTCATTGCAACACCAAGTGTTGCAGGACCTTCATCCCTGTGAGCTGAAGTTAGGCATCCGGCTTCCCCTGAGCACCACAGAGAGGGGATGGCTAATTCAGATTTCTTACTAGAAAACGGTGTCTGCCTCTCCTCACTTGGAAAACAAATCACCCAAATGCCTCCTGGCTTCCCTGATCATAAAATCACAATGACTGAGCCTGGGAGCTGCAAGTAACCCATGTGAGCTGCCTGAGAATGCAATTCAGAGGACACCCTTCACAGGGTGGACGCTTCTCCGTTGGTAAGTTTGGGCACAAGGTATTGCAGCTTGGGTGAGAGCACCTTTGCTCAGAGTCCTGAACTGCCTGCTAGTTGTAGGCACCTGGACTGCTCATTGGAGCAGTGCTCTAATGGGGCTCCTACGCAAGTGCTCTCCAAGGGATAGTCACTCGGAATGGTCCAAAAAGTGTGCAAGCATTGTGCACGAGGTAAAGTACCTTTGATCACAGCCTGATTTGCTTTAAGGTACTCTATACCTTAGTGCAATTAAGAGATTTTGGTCTGAAGCACCCCTAAGATGAGGAATTTGAACCTGAGTCTCCCCTAATCCCTCTGGCTGCTTCAATTGATGGACAGAGGTGAGGATTTTCTACAAAACTGAACTAGCTCAGAGTAAGACAGAGGGGGCACCTAAACTTTGGATGTGGGCTCTCTGTTCCCCAGGGGTTTGCTTTTCAGATACCAGATAGCAGGGTGTTGAAACAGGATTGGTGTGTTTTCAAAAATCAGTCAGAGCACAGCCCGGCTGCTGTTTCTGGCTCCTCCAGTTCTCTAGAATTTGGTCCACAAGACATGTGTCTTCCCACAAGACTCAAACACATGGTCTCTCAGATTGCTGCCTGGGCTGCCTTTGCCTGAATTGGCAAAGAGATTTCTTAAAAGTCCCCACAAATTAAATAATTTTGGTACCAATCAAAAATGCAGCATGCTTTCCCTATCTGCATGTAACCCTTGTGGTCAGCATACTCGTATCTCAGCCTGGGTAAAATCCCCCTCTGCTCTGCAGTATAACGAGAATTATTAACTCAAGCCTTTCTGAGCCTTTGCATACAGCACAATATACCTTTTAAAGAGCATCTTCCCCTTCTCCAGTGACCAGGTAACCTCATGAGGCTGCCAGCCCAGTGCGGGACATGCTGGCAGAAAAGGTGGGCATGTCGCCACAACTGGTTTCTAATTCA
The DNA here is from genome assembly GCF_017639655.2 of Falco naumanni. Taxonomy (NCBI): domain Eukaryota; kingdom Metazoa; phylum Chordata; class Aves; order Falconiformes; family Falconidae; genus Falco; species Falco naumanni. Next base: position 71,215,628 of record NC_054059.1, on the reverse strand, counting down.
AAAGTCTGTGAGCAACCGGCTGGTCGCTCCCCAGCAGGACATCAGCCCATGCTGCTGGTTCCCTCTCAGTGCTCCTCTGCGGGAAAGAAGGTACATTCTGCCGCAGAACAAAGAGTTGCAACCCTTGAAGGAAGAAAACACCAAATCTGTACTTGGAAAGAATAGGTTTTGTTGAGAATTTTTGGAAGAAGTTTCAGCCTGAGAGATCAGCTCTGCTCCCTCAACTTTAGCTGTGTCATCCAGGGATGGGGAGACTGATGACCCTGGGAGCCAAAGCTGAGCCAGACTCTTCAGAGCTTCAGCGACTCTGTGAGACATCAGGCCAGTGGTAGTGGGGGTCTCATACCTTCCACTTTCTTCCTCCTGAGGAGCCCAAAGCTGACAGCTGCATCCATACTGCCAGGATGCGAATGCTGGAAGTCAACTGGCCGTGTTGGCAAGCTGGCAGAGGAGTGCCACAGGCCAGAACGGAGCAGGGGAAAAAATGTTTTCAAAAGAAGTTTTAAGAAGAAGACGGACTCAATTACGGCAATCAGAATTCAAGCAAAATGGATTTCTGTTTTGGGGCAGGGCATGGCCTAGAAGGCCCTTCCATCCCGCATTTTTATTATTTCGTGCTCCTGTAAGAGCAGAGCTGCTAAGACCCAGCGAGGCGGGGTCTGGCTTCTGTGTTACAGCGCTGAGAAGTGGAGTACGCTCGCCACGGCGTCACCAGAGGGCGGCACATGCCCGCGTGTCCCTTCACCCCGGCGGAGCGACCCGCAGAGCCCCCGCAGCCCCGGGCGCCTCCGGCCGGGCCGCTGCGTCCCCCCGCGGTGCGGCTGCCCCAGCTGCCTCCGCCGCTCGCCCGGTGCGGTGCCACACGGTAGACGCCGACCTAATTGTTCGCCCCACGGCCCCTGCAGACAGGATACAAGTCCAGTGCCAGGTGTTGAATTATTTTCCTGCGTGGTGGTATAGTGCATGGGAATTGTTGATAACGCTAACAATACAGCAAAGGAAAAGCGGGAGAGGAGGAGGACAATTAAGCAGCCTTTGAAAGCTCTGGGGACATGTAAAATACCCTCCCTCTATTCATGTGTCACCAGGTCCGTGTTCTTAAGTATAGAAATGCGGGTGTCGTTACTAGGTGAATCTCTTACAGCCTGAAACCTTTCAGCAAGACCCGGTCTGTCTTGTGGTAACATTCACCCCAGTGACAGCGCAGTGAAAGGTGATGTATCCCAGGAGGCTGTCAAGGCGGATCACCTTCCCAGGGAACAGCTACACATCCCCGCTATGTTGTGGCTGCACTGGGGGCTGAGTTAGGGTTGCTGGCCCAACGGGCTCTCAGTGAAAAGCCGGTGGGGTAAGAGGTGGGGAGCTGGGTGAAGGAGAAGTATTGTGGGAAAAGGAGACATAGGATGTAGGAGATCTGGGGTCAGGCCCTGAGTCCAGGCTTACTTCGTGATATTGAGAAAGTCACTAGTCCTTCTTCACTCCTGAATGACTACAGGAAATACCCAGATTTTTAGGGTTGAAACTGTATAGAGGGGTATAGCACCATACTGCACCATCTAGCACCCAGCCGTTCATGCAAAGATCTTGCCACCATCCCAGATGTTATTACATGGCAGCATCATGTAGGTCTTTCAACAGAGTATTGAGGGTAGATTTATAGAAGAATAAAGGCCTGAGAACTTTTCCCCTGGGGCCCTGAGCCCTCCAGGGCTCAAGGTGAGCCTTTAGCCATGTTTCCAGACCCGCATGCAGCTCTTGCCAAGCTGTCTGTGCCACCAACCCTTCCCATAACACCCAGCTCTGGCACTGTCCAAAAGGCCACTGTGTCCCAGCAAGCTGAGGCGCCTCAAGCTCGCTGCCGTGATGACACTTTCCAGTTGTCCGGCATGCAAATCCCAGTGCAAATCACTGGCACTTCTGATTAGGAACTGTTTTGTCAGCTTTTGGCACCATCCCAACAAAAGCGACACCAATTACTGGTGTCAGCTCCCCTCTGAAAGCAGGAGATGTATGAAATCTCACCCTGAGACCATCCATCACAGCTTGCAATGGGATTTGGGACCTGTCACCCTGATGGTGTATTGACTGAGTGTGGCTGCTTCCAGGACAGAGAGGTTACGGAGAGCATTATATCATCCCCAGCAAGGCATCACAGACTGAAACTGAAAAATGAGCCTTGGAGTCTCTTGACTTGGGTAAATGGTCCAATGAGAGCAACTGCAGTGAATTCAGGCAGCTCCTGGTTCATGTTTATCTGAGGAGTTTTAATAACCAATACATGATTAAATGGAAAATGTTTGTTTTAAAGCAGCATGGGACCAGGCCTTATTTGTTTGTCTTAACATCAGCTTAGGTTGATGTTACAGTCTTTCCACCAGGCTATGTGGTGAGCTCTTGCTTTGCTCAAGGGCCTCTGGATTTTCCAAACAGTCCTTTTTTTTTTTTCTTTTTATTTTTTTCTGACTGGTAGCAGCTGGAGTTTTGTGCTGATATCAGGCTTTGTTTGCAGATGGGATGGGAAATGGTGGGCACTCAACTTGGAAGACAGGAATTGGGGTTTTTTTTGGGAAAGTCACATTGCACCCATGATTCCTTAGTGCCTTCTTGCAGTGTAATGGAAAGAGTGTTAAACATCCTGAGTTATTGTTGAAAGATCCTTATAGCAGCTAGTGATCAAACACAAAGTTACAGCAATGGCTCAGCAAGACCATGAGCTCTAGCTTGGTTGCAGCTGGGTTTACTGGGAAGCGTCCTGTACGCTGCTCACTTCTTATATGCTCTTCCTAAAAACAACTACACATTGCAGAGATGTGGTAAGGGCTGGAAGGACCTCTGGTCAGACCCTGGAATAAATGGTCCCTCAACAATTGCCATTACTGTTTGGTAAGACATGCCTGTTCCTGTTTTGCAGTGGTTGCTGCTTTCTATTTTTCCCCAAGATGAAATTTGCTGTGTGCATCATTATTACACAATACATTATATGTATTAATGTATTAATAAATAATATTGTGTGGTGATCCTTCCCTTTGCATGTCACTGTCTACATGTGGCTGTAATCACCCCACAGCTCATGTCAGCTCTGTCCTGGGCCTTATTCCTCACATTTTGTTGTCTGCAGCTCCACTTTTCTGCTGAAGGATCACCTTGGATGAGTGCAGGACACCTGCTATGGGCTATCCCCTTTCCTCTTTCTTCATAGCTTCATACTGGTACCATCTAGGGTGGGGATTTGCAGATATCATCCACAGGTGCAGGAATGATTAGCACAACCCTTGTCCTGAGAAGTAAATCTAGAAACTCAGGTGAGAGAACAATAGTCTTCTACCTCCATTAGAAACTGGCCACCATCATCATGAAGCAGTGCCCAGGTAACTCACCTAACCTCACCAGCACCCACCTGCCAGCCCATCCAAATCCAAAGCAAGTAGAATTGCAGAGTTTGGGTGCTAGTAGGCAGAAACATGCTCCTTACGACTGCACTAGGTATTGAAGGAACACCCACATCCGCACTCACGCATTAAAACTATTGACAAACAAAAGCACACAGCAAAGCATTGAAGAGGGGAAGAATCAGACCAGGAGGTGTGCTTACACAGCAGGTTAAAAGTGCATTTTCCCACTATTCAGAATATTTATTCTGATTGTTTTATTATTGCCCTTCGTCAAACCACCAGGAATAGATACTCTGTTAATGGAGGAGAACAGTAACATAATATTACAGCCTCTGAGGTCTCCATTTCCTCAGCACCATGGCCACATTTGACCTGTAAAATTTGAGCCTTCTCTTGCCCAAAGGGCAGGTTCAGCCTGGTGCAGTGATTACGGGATTTCTCAGTGTGTGCAGAGAACCACAGGGTGCTTCCTGTGTCCCAGCTTGCAAGGGAGCCAGAAAATCTGTTTCTCCATCGGACAGCTTCAAGAATTGCCCCAGATCCCGGTGCCAGCCAGAGCTGGAGTGACCCAGTCACACTGCATCCCAAAGCTCTGGGAGAAGCACTTCACACTCACCTTCTCAGCACTGACCTTCATCAAAAGCAGCTCTCCCTTGGGTGTGCCAGTGCTGAGCTGTCCTTCTCTGACAATTCGCTCAACCCGTTTCTTGCCACCCACCAGCTTTCCCCTCTTTCTTTGTCTTTTTGGGCCAGCTCACTCCCAGGTTATGCCATGGTCAGTACAACCTCTTTGGCTTTCTCAAGAGATGTACGTGGTCTCCATTGTGAGTGCAGAGTCTTTCTACTGGAGGACAAGAGTCCAGGAGAGGCATTTAGGCATCTCAAAGGCCACCTTTGCTCATCTGGGCACTGACTCTTGGCCACAGTCAAGCACAGATCCCAGCAAGAAAAGAGAAGAGGGATTCCCAAAGCAAAGTACTAAGATGCACTAAGGACACCAATAACGGTGGGGTATCTGCAGTTCTGCCCTTTCATGGCCAATGCAGATGTTGGCTGAGTCTGATAGACTGCTTGTCCTGCTTTCCCCAGCCTCACATGATGAGTCCACCTCCAAATCACAGGCAATTTCCCCCAAATGCAGAAGACCAATCTGCCACAGAGATCCCAGCTACCACCAGCCATCTAACCATCGCTTTGCCAGCCAGCTAACTTCATGGAAGAACACTAAAGAACTCTAGCAGCATTTCTAGTCCAGTTGGGTTTCCCTGAATTATTCATTATTTTCAAAGGAAAATAAAAGTTTTGACCTGTGAAAATGCTGCAGTGACTATTGGCAGAACTGTTCGTTCATGGTAGGAAGGCATATAAGAAATTTTAAGCAAGGGGTGTGTGTTTTTCTACTTTGCCTTTTGCTTTAAGTATACCACGTACTCTTTCTCTGTGTTGGAAGTGCAGAATTAAATCCTAATTAAAGGCTGTAAAAAGGCAGTGAATCTGAGAGGCCAGAAACAGATACATATTATTGCCCCTTTCATAGATCATGTGAGCGCTGTGGTGACATAATAAATAATCCACCCAAACTTTTTAGAGGTAAACCCCAGCAAATCATTAATAATGTCTCTGGCACCATATATCAAACTGAAGCCTTCCTCTTACAGCTGATCCCCAGCTATTCCCAGCTGCCTATTTGCCTTGCTGTGTACATTTCTACCTCCCTTTGCATCGCTCGCTCTTCTTGTCTTCCCTGCTACTGTATTTCTGTGCTTTGTCCACCTGCATTTGCTTCTGCAGTTCAGTGAATGCTGGTGTGAATAACCCAAGAAAACACACATGACACTGTTTAAACCCATTTTCTCAGGAGGTTTAAAACTTGCCCTGACAAGAAAAGACTGGCAGAAACTTTGTCAGGATAGGGAGCAGAACTGGATGATCATATAGTAGTCTCATTTATTTCTGGCACGCATGATTTATTTACGCTCTTGTCTGTAATGGTGAAGCATTTCACTCTATGCAATTTTTGCTGTCTAGTCACCCTCTCTCTCTCTTTTTTTTAAAAATCTACTTAACCTGTTTCACTATCTGTCTGTCTCTCAATGAGTCCAGTTCTGAAGGGCTGGGATACAATCTGTCATTACTCGTCACTTGTTCATGCTTATTGCAGGGAGTTGCTGGGCTTCTTTGGGGTTATCATAATTAGTATATCTGCATATCACTATTATGAAGTATCATGAATACAATAATAGGTATTCCTCCAACGATGCCTAAGTCCAGCTGCCTGATGGGTCTTCTGTCCCATGATGTGGGGTTTTATTTTACCTTTTTCTAGGCATTGAAGGAAGACTGGTCACGTAGAGAGGGACTGCAAACACAGGGATGGGGTGGTCTTGAGCTGGATTCCTCCATCTGGAAGATGCACTGCTAGCTGCCAGGTCAAAATGAATTGCCTTTTCCTGAAGAAGGCAAGAACAACAAGGTACTCACCCCAGTGGCCAAATGTAATTATTTATTTATTTATTTTTAATAGACCTGGGAGTTACGAATGCTGTTACACCATTCCCGTTACAACACAATCCTCTGCCAGTGCTCTGGGCTGCACTAGCAAGCAAGGGCAAAATTTCTCACTCTGTGCGTTCTTGACTTCTCTGCCTCATGCTTAGGGCAGGATGCACTCACCCCACTTTACAGATATCTTCAGCTTGTGGGCACCCGAATGTAGGACACCTGCAGGTGTCCCCACATGAACTGGCTGTCTAAAAGTCTGTTATGGACAGCAAGGAGTGGTGGCTCAATCAGTTGCCCAAGCATAGCTGTCTAGTGCCACTTGAGATGCTCTTTGGTATCTGAGCTACCCACATGCAGCTGGCAAACGTGGTCTGGTCAATGGAGTTTAGACAAATGTTCAGGAGAGGAAATGTCCATGTCTGCTTTGGGTTAAGCTCAGCAGCTCTCTGTGCTCTGCTGTCTGCACTAACTAGATCTCTTTTGACTATAGTGCCATCTCATTCCCACAGGGACATCTGCATTTAGATACCTATGATGTGGAACTGAGCCCCATTTACTTGCTTGCATTCCCACAAGCAGCATGAATTGCCATCTGAAGTGTCCCTCTCTGGCTCCCACCTCCTGCTCCAGAGGAGAATGTCTTGCAGAGATCCTGCATCCTGTCAACGCTGTGTGAATATTTCTGAGACCAAGAGGTGATTCATGGCACTGAAATCAAACCCTTTCTGTATCATGAGAAAGCACGTTTCGCATCATGTCCGTGACGAGACAGCTGCAATTTGTACACGTGGCAGTAAGTCAAGCCAAACTCATTCGTCTCTGATACATGCCATTGCAGCTCTGGGGGCTGAACGGGAGCCCAGAATGGAATTGAAATGGGAGGGCTGCACACATTTGTGGGTACAAGGCAATGATGAAATGTTGCCACAGCTCTCAAAGGAGCTAAACTGCAGAGATTTGTACAGTCCTGAGGGGACACACGTCCTTCCAGCTGGTAACGAAGAGGATTGTTTTGGTCTTTCCTTTCTGTGTGCACATGTGGATGGGTGATTCTAGCAGAGCAACAGCATGGGGCTCCAAGAAGGCATGGTTAAGTTTCAGTTCAGCACCAATCAACCTTGCACATAGCATTTCCCAAACTGGGAAGCAATTTCTTAGCCTTCACATGAGATGTCAACTGCCTTTGTGGTGTCACTTCTATCTACTTCAGTGCTTAATCATCACAGGGAAGTCCAACCCACTGAATACCATGGGACTCTTGAGGACTTGCTGTAGAAATTTCTGTGGCCATCTGAGAAGGTAAGGAAACCTTTGGAACTGGCTTCCCACAGATGTAGTTGAGTCACCATCCCTGGAAGTCTTTAAGGGTTGTAGATGTAGTACTTAGGAACATGGTTTAGTGCTGGACTTGTCAGTGTTGTGTTTATGGTTGGACTCCATGATCTTAGAAGTCTTTTCCCACCTAAATGATTCTATGATACTATGAAAAATTTGAAGGAGATACCTGTGTTCAGAAAAATATGTAGGGTCCCAAGTCCTACCAACTTCTGTGTGACAGGCTCCTACATGTGTTTCTGAGTGTAGCTGTAGAGCTACCTGGCTACGGAAAAGCTTGTAATTTCAGATACTCCCTTTATTTTCAGTGGAAAGCTATCACTGATGCTCAGCATACCCATCTCAAAGAACATCATAAGCTCAGAACTATAATTTCCACCCAGCTAAGACTTAGCACATTCTACTTAATGTCTATCTACAGTAACCAGAAAAAGGGTCAAGAAGTAAACTTAGCACTTCCACCACAAAAATGTGGGTCCTGCCTAGTTCTGCTAAGCGAGTTGCTTCTGCATCACGGATGAGGAGTATTAGTGGGTTCAGCTTTTCAAAAAAAATGTTATTCTGGATTCATAGAATCATAGAATGATTTGGGTTGGAGGGGACCTTAAAGATCATCTAGTCCAACCCTACTACCATGGGCAGGGACACCTTCTACTAGACCAGGTGGCTCCAAGCCCCGTCCAACCTGGCTTTGAATATTTCCAGGCATGGGGCACATACCACCTCTCTGGGCAACCTGTTCCAGTGCCTCTCCACTCTCACAGTAAAGATTGTCTTCCTAATATCTAACCTAAACTTTCCCTCTTTCAGTTTAAAGCCTTTGCCCCTTGTCCTATCACTATGTGCCCTTGCCCAACGCCCCTCCCCAGCTTTCTTGCCGGCCCCTTTAGGTGCTGGCAGGTGCTCTAAGGTCTCCTCAGAGCCTTCTCTTCCCCAGGCTGAGCCACCCCAGCTCTCTCCCAGACTCTGATCATCTCCATGGCCTCCTCTGGACCTGCTCCAACAGGTCCATGTCCTTCTGTGCTGGGGACCCCAGACCCAGATGCAGCGCTGCAGGGGGGTCTCACCAGAGCGGAGCAGAGGGGCAGAGCCCCCTCCCCTGATCTGCTGGCCATGCTGCTGGGGATGCAGCCCAGGGTACGGTTGGCTTACTGTGGTGCAAGCACACATTGCTGGGTCAGGTTGAACTTCTCATATACCAACACTCCCAAGTCCTTCTCCTCAGGGTTGCTCTCAATCCATTCTCTTCCCAGCCTGTATTGATACTGGGGGCTGCCCTGACCCACTTGCAGGACCTTGCACTTGGCCTTGCTGAACTTGATGAGGTTCACACAGGCCCACCTCGAAGGCTTTCAAGATCCCTATGGGTGGCATCCCTTCCCTCCAGCTTGCTGACTGTACCATGCAGCTTGGTGTCATCAGCAAACTTGCTGAGGGTGTGCTCCATCCCAATGTACGTGTTGCCAACAAAGATACTGAAAGGCACTTGTCCCAGTACATACCCCTGAAGGATGTCACTCATCACTGGTCTCCACTTGAACATCAAGCCATTGACTGCAACTCTTTGAGTGCGACCACCCAATCAATTCCTTGTCCATCGAGTGGTCCATCTCTCAAATCCATGTCTTTCCAGTGTAGAGACAAAAATGCGGGGCAGGACAGTGTCAAATGCTTTGCACAAGTCCAGGTAGACCACGTCAGTCACTCTTCCCTGATCAGTCAATGCTAAATTCATTCTCTGAGCTTAGCAAGTGCTTTGTGCTATCCATCTTTCTTAGGGTTTCACAGTGCTGCAAACCTTTAGAGTAGTTGATTTCCATAAGCAAGAGATATTTGCTAAGAAGACCTTGCAATAGAGATTTTGAAAGTCATGTGTGGTGGTCTATGGGGGTGTCAAAGGTAGTAGCACCTAAATGTTACCCTAAGTTTCTGGATGCCTCATCTTACTATTATGGAGAAACTTGCTTCCATGTTTGAGTGTCCATCTGACTTGCCATCCCCACTTATACATGCTGTATCTACCCATGCTCACAACTAGCTTGGAAACTGTCAGCAGGCACATCTGCTTCTTTGGGTGCTAACTGCCTGAACATCCCATTTTCAGTTGCGTTGAGTAGCCTGCGTTTGTAGCATGGGTTGCAGAAGGAAACGTAGCATGTCTGTATTGAGTTGGGAAATCCTGGCAAAAAGTCCGGTTATGTGTAAACGTGCCACTGATGCCAGCATGATGCTGGCTGCAATTCAGATGGAAATTGGATCTTCCTTTCTGCTAGCACTGAAACAACCCCAGATCAAACTAATTCTGTATTACCTTTGTCTCCTAATGTCTCTCAGCAAAAATCTTTGTGTTTCTTTTATGTTTTCTAGGGAGGAGAAGTTACCTCCTGGGGTGCTATTGTCAGGATGTTGCATGTCTTGTAGCTAGGCTAATTGAAAAAATTTATGTGTCCTTAAAGTTATAAAAAAGCTTCAAGCAGAGATCACATCAATTGTCTGTTCCACCTGCTCCTAATAATATTTAACAAGCTTATGTCTTGGACAGTGAATTTTTAATGCCCAAATGATAGTGTACTCTCTGCAAACTCTTTTGCAACCTCACCAATTTCCTTATGACAATTTTGACTCCAGTATTCAAGCTGCATTACTGGTGCAGCCTGAGCCCACCCACTTCTGAACTTGTGGTGGTATAAGTCAAAGGAGACAGTAGCAGTCATTAGGGATAAAAAGGGACAAAGACTGCGTGCCTCAATTTCTCATATTGACTCATCAGTAAGAAATCTAGAAAGCTTTTGGCTTCACACTGGATAAAAGCACATAAATGGCTGAGAACCATTACTCACATCAAAATTTGCATCTGTGTAGTTCATATCTAAGTGTTGTTTTGCTTTTTTTTTTTTTTAATTTATTTACTTGTTTTGGTATGCTGTCCTTTAGGAGTCCACCTTCTGTCCTTGAGCTTTCTTCCTGTGCATTTAATTTCTTATAAGTTTGCAGCCACCTAGCCCTGGATGTGTTAGACACTCTTTATTGCCATCAGTCCAGTCCTCACAGCATATATACTTCCCTGTTTCTGGACGTGTTTGGAGCTGCCCAAATCTCAACAGTGATGATCAGTGAGGAGCTTACTCACCTCTAAACCCCGTTGGGATTCACCAGCTAAGCATGTCCTTACCTGCTTAGCTTTGGGGATTGATCCAGTGGGTGTATTCAGAAGATGCCAACCTGTTCCTTGCACAGCAGGAGGAAGTAATCTCTTGCCTGTTTAGTGGTTAGACCCTCTCTCCTAACTTTCAGGAGGTCCTTGTTCTAATAGCTCCATATGGAGCTTGAACCTACATCTCCCACGTCACAGGAAAGGGCACACTAATCCATAGGTACCCTGATACTCCTCACTGTTTCTCTTCCATTAAACTACCCGATGGTGTATAGCAATGATTGCATAGCTCAGCAGTAAGTGCATTGCCCTGAAAGACCATGTTCTCCCCATGGACACGTTATACAAAACAAAACAGCTTCCAGATGGGAGATCTTGAGACCACTCAAGATTTTAGTTCCCTACTAATGCCCCTCACAGAAAGACACTGGTGGGACTTGAGAAAACATTTCTGTGCCCATTTTTGCTGACTGTGTTGTGGGCATAGCCTGTTCTGAGGACCCTGACCAAGGCCAATGAGTACAATGACTGGAGAAATACTGGCTTGTGGACACGGTATTTCTTGGTGTGACCAGAGTTTGGGTGACTGTACGTGATCAACAACAGAAGGGCAGGTACCTGCAGAGTTAGCTAGACAGCTGTAAGTGCTAAGGTAAGAGCTGTGGTTTAAGCACAGTGCCTAAATGTCTTTGCCTGGAAAGGCAGTGCTGTTGTCTCCAAGCTCCCCTATGGGTTTGTACAACCCATGCTAGAGGAAAGTGGGGTTTGCTCTCTCCATGGATGATCCACACAAAAGAGTAAGAAGCTATTACCAGACCCAGGTGGTGGAGTTGTCTCTTAAGGTCCTGAGTGTCAAGACACTGTAAAATGTCTTCCCATCTTAGCATCCACTGCAGATGTAACTAGTATAGGCCTGAATTCTAATTCTTGATTATTAATGCTGCTAATCCAAATCCATCCATTTTATTTTCTGCAAGCTGGTCTGCTCCAGCATGGCCGTCTGCACCAAAAGCAGAATTGTCTGAACCACTCCTGATTTGGAAAAGAGACTCTAAGACACCTGTACTGGCTCACGTATCCAGAACCCTGTTTTGGGGATGGATGCTCTGTTCCTTGTCTTTTCCTTGGTGGCTGTGGGACATGGGATCTCCCAGCTCCCCTTGGTGCCTTCCCTGCCACCCTGGCAGGGAATAGCCTTAAGCTCAAGAGGGATGTTGGGTTCCTGTCATCATGCTGGGAAAAGTTTGGTCTCCAAGTCTCCACCAGGATCACCAGACAGGAAGAGATAGGGAGGAGCAACAGGAAAGTGAGGGGGGCGGGGTGTAGGGGGGCTCAGCTTTTTCTCATCTTCTGTTCTTCCTCTCCAGCAGCAGCACTCCCACACGTGATGTGAATCTAGGGTGCGGCCAGAGATGCACAATCCTCTTTCCTTGCTCAAGGGATGTCACAGGAAGGTGAAACCTGATGAGATTAGATGAGGTACCTCACTGTGACTGGCTGGCAGCCTCAAAAGACATCTGATGTAACTAAATCCTTGCAGTTCAGTGTAGGCAACAGCCGTGGGAGATAAAGCTCTCACAGAGTGGTTGTATCTTCCTCCCCATGTTCTCCCTCCTCCTGGCATACACTGCTGTTGCAGACTGATTTTGCCAAGAGTTGCTGTCCTGACTAGCTTGGTCTCATCCCTGTAGTTCTCATATTTATTAAATGCATCACCAGGGCTGTGGCTTGGAAAACTGTTACTCCATGAGTAACTTCCAAAATGTTACTCCTTTGTTGTGGATCTGTCTTCTTGGGATGGGATTTTTAGGTGTGCAATATACTACCAAGTCTCAATGAAGTTTTCACAGAATCACAGAATGGTTGGGGTTGGCAGGGGCCCCTGGAGCCCATCCAACCCAACCCCTGCTCAAGCAGGCTCTCCTACAGCAGCTGCGCAGGATCGCAGGTGGTCTCTGGACGTCCCCAGAGAAGGAGACTGCACAGCCTCTCTGGGCAGCTTGTCCCCGTGCTCCGTCATCCTCAAAGTAAAAAGGTTCTTCCTCATATTCAGGTGGAAGCCTCATATTCAGGTGGAAAATGTATTTCCTCACCTCTGGGGCAAGCATTATGTCTCTGTCCTCAGGGAACTCCTTAGTGTCCTTCTGTTTTTACTTTCCAGGTTTCTTAAGAAGCCGAAAAATATACAGCATGTTAGGAGTGACGCATATTTGCTTTCAAGGTTAGGTTTGGGGCAAGGTGGGAGACCGGGGAAGAGATCAAGACTCCTGTGATAAAATATAATCTGAGCTTTTCAGAAACACAAGGATGCTTTTATGAACAGGAACCCCCTTTTTCATCAAATCATTGTAGATTTTAATGTGGAATCTCTATTCTCTTTGCTTCATCATCTGACTGACTTGGAGGTTTAGCAGTCCAAATCAACCTCACATGTCTAACGGCACCACAAAGAAGAGGCGAAGCCCTAACACTTTCCAGTCCATGCCATGGTTCGTGCAGGTCAGTGAGCATCATGGAGCCCACAAGGTGAGAGAGCTGGCAGGGTGGGTGTCCTTCCCCGGGACAACTCGGTGCATGAAGCCCTGCAGGAATTGCAGTGCTGGGCTGCGGCTGCCTCCATGATGACTGACAGAGAGGTCTGACGAATTGTGCCTGACGCATGGAGGCATCCAAGGGAGAGACTGCAGCAGAGGACAGACAGGCAAGTGGGAGCCTGACCTGGCTGCATCCTTTGCCTGCTCCTTAACAGGCGTGAGTCCTCCCACCCGGTGACGCTCTCAAGGGCAGGGTTGGTCCCTTGTACTTCAGTAAAGTTTCTGCTCTGGATGACCTGGGGGAAAATTGATGCTTGAAAGAGAAATACAGAAATTCTAATGTTTAGCAACCAGCAAATTATTCTCCAAATGCTTCAGTGTACAACAAAGATATTTTTGCATATTCCGGAGATAGAGCCATGTAATTCACGAAGCTTAACATGGAATTAGCCTTGAGTGGTGGTGGTTGCTGTCATGGACAGGAGAGGCACTGCTTCAAGATAGCACTGCAGTGGGAAGATAAGAGATGCTGTTTATCAAGCCCGAGTCCTAGAGCTGCAAGTCTTCTCTGTACCTCGGCACAAGGCATCAGGACTGCCAGAACAGGAGCCAAACTCACCGTTATGCTAAGACAGCCCTGCCACCTGGGACCGTGGAGAATTCCCAGATCAGGGACCAGCAAAGGGGGAGGGTTTTTGTACTGTGACAGACTAATTAGGCATCACAGCAAAGCATTTCCATCCGCTTAGGAAGCACTGTCCTGACCTTGCTCCTACGCCTACTCCCTGTCGTTCACAGGGCTGAAAGAGCCTCACTCAGCTTTTTTAAAACTGGAAAGGAGCTCAAGCACCATCCTTTATGCAAGAGCTGAAAGGTTAACACATGTCACTTTTGTCGGCCAGGACTTTGCAATAGGCTAAGGAGGAACCAGCCCTTTTTACTGAGGAAAAAGAAAAACAAGCCTGCCACAGCCTGCCCTTTCAACCCTCACGGTGCTACCCCACTTTCACACCACAGGGCTTAGAATAAATACATTTTCTCTGAGCAGGGTTGTGTCCTCTCAGTTGCAGCAAAGACAAAATGCAATTCTTTGCTGTGCAGCACAAAAACTGTGCAGGTTGCTTTTAAGGTTTTCGTGTGGATTGCCGGGATAAGCAAGCATCAGGCTCCTGAAATTAGAAAGGTCAGCAGGGATGCTTCCTGTTGAAGTTGCACAAACCCTGGTGCTCAGCTAAGAGGGCATGGAGTTAAAATTAGAAGTGGCTGCAGGATTACAGAGATTGCTCCTTCAGCCTGACGTGGTGATGGGGTCTGCTGCTTAGGGGCATGAGAAAATAAGCATCTCCATCCTGAATATGTTCCAGAGAATCACAGAAAATACCACTCCTTCTGTCTCAGACACAAGGTTTGGGATATCAGGAATTCCTCCCTCAATAATCCCTTTCTTTCCCTGGCATATAGAGGGCATGTACACACCCAGCTGTCCTCACCAAAATAATAAGGACCAAAATAAGTAGGGAATCCTCAGCTGAGTTTTTTCCCAGAAAGACTGCTGTATGGACATAGCTCAGAAGATGTCTTGGTGTTTGGCACTTTTCTGGGATACATAAGACTTAATAATTCAAGATTCAGAAGCCCAGAATCTGAGCCCCCTTCTCTGCCGAGAATGTCCTGTGTCTCTTTCTGGGGATGTTTATTCACCAAAAGCAGGACAGCTCCAACAGAAGAAATGGAGAGAGATCCCACAGTCCCAAACAGCCTGTGTTTGCTTCAGACCTTCTTAGATACCCTCCCCCAGTTGTTTATCTTCCATGTACTCAAGGTACCTAACTTGGAGGAGAGTAGATTGCAGGGACTGGCTACTGCCAAGGACGTGATGTGTGGTTGTATGCAAGACCCACTGCAACAGTTTACACCGGTGTTGCATATTCCTTATCCCATGTCCTAACCACAGCCATTCCTCCTGCATGCATGAGGATGTACCTCTCTGGATGAGTAGTGGGACTGATGGACTTACCCTCAAGGTCTGTCTTGTTGCAGAAAAGTAGTGTTGCAATTTTGGAGCAAAACACTGCAAATCCCAAATGCCAAATTTTGTAGCTTGATGTATACATGGATTTGAGTTTTTACATCCCATTCCTAACCTCGTGTTAGGAGGAGCACTTATTCCTGACACCTGCCAAGGAGCCACCAAGTGCAAGTTCTCCACCTTCAAATTAAAGAAAAGAGGGAACTTGCAGGGCATACACACAGCCAGTTTGGAAACTCTTCCTGCCCTCCAGAACAAAGACCACTGGAGGAGCCTGAGGTCCAGAAATAACAACAATCCACCCTTTCCTGTAAGGCAGCTGGGATTTCAAATGGCTGGGGCTAAATACGGTGCTAGGCCAGCAAGGATCCATCAGGAAAGGGGGTTATTTCTCTCTGTTAATGAGAGGAGTGTCTGCTTGTACACATCTGTAAAGACCTCAGCTTTGGAAAGCACGTTTCTTTCATTTTGATGGTTTACACTTCCATTTTCACCACGTTCTTCATCTTTCACTGAATATTTCCTATCTAGAAAACAAACAATCAAACAAAACCAACATATATAAAGAAGCAATTTGTCTGGCTGGTAAAAAAACAAACAAAAAACAAAAAAAAAAAACCAAACCAAAAGCAAAACCCCCAAAACAACCACCCAAAAGATAAACAGAGATGCACAGCCAAACATGCCATACAGCTATGCACAGCCAAGCACGCTGTACAGCTGTGCAAGTCTCTTGTTGCTTCTCCTCCCTCCTCCTCGGCTCTGCTGAAAGACAGCAGCTGTAATCCCCTCCAGGTGTTGACAAGCATTATCTTTCCAGCCGGTAGAAACGTGACAGCTCTGGAGCTGGCTGGTAACACGTGTTCCCGTGCTGTAAGAGGGAGAGGGAAGCTGCAAGATTGAACACGCATGTGAGTCATACCAGCCAAGGGGAAATGTAAACTTTGGAAGCGGTGCAAGTGCGAGAGATGTAACTGCAAGGGATCCTTTTCGGTGGCGTGCTCCATTCACAGATGCACTGAGTGATCCCAGGAGAAGCTGATGGAGGTAAGAAGTACCTACTTCAGCAATGTCTGTCTCCTGGATTGACACTGCAGCTGGTACCCAGCCCCTCTGAATGGGCCTTGTGAGCAGGCTGTATGGGTGCCGAGCCCACGCTGCCCCGGGGCAGACAGGCACACATGTGGGTCACTGCCCAAACAGGGACAGTGGCAAACATAGACATGCATGGGACAGGTCTCATGGGGAGGAGCTCCAGTGACCAGTTTTCACAGTTTGATGATTGCATTTTTGTGTTTTGTTTCACTTCTTTCTTCTGGCTGGTGCTACAAGTGGGGAACTTGCTGGCTGAACATGGATAGGGTGTGATGTCGAGTATGCACAGGAGGCTTTAAAATGAGGAAAGTCAACAGCTGGAGGAGAAATCCTGGGAAATGTTCACCCTTCTACTAACCTGTTAGGTTCCAGCAGTAGCTTTCAACAATAGCAGAGAAGGGTGATCTTGAAGTCAACAAACACTTTTAAAACTTCCATGGAATGACCGGCTTGAGCTGCTGCCTAGCAATCTGCAAGTCACGACTGTAAGCACTGTAAAATGCTTTTGGGTAGCTACACCAGGATCAGGTCTTCCCACATGAGACATCTCCATCTGGGCAACTTGTCTAGACTCCTCGAGCACTCAGCAGAGAGAAACGGGCCTGCCGAGGGTGCAGTTCATCTCCTCCTAACATAGTTGTCTACAGCAGATGAATCATGCTCTTCTCTGCCTCTCTCTCCCCGCTGCTCATAATGGGAGTCTGGATGCAGGCTCAGAGGGAGTCATCTTCACCAGAAATGTTTAAAGTTAAGTCAATGCATACCACTTCCAGCGTATGTCTGATGCCAAGATCAGAGCTATCACTACCCGGCTCAGTGCCTTTCTGAATCCTGCAAGAATTGATGTGTCAGAAAGCAATGTTTCACTTTGCTCCCTATGAAAGCAAAATTCTTCTACACGTGGCTCTGTACCTGCCAGTCACTGCTGACATGGAGAGACGTGGGCTGCAGGGCCACCAAGCAGCCATGCTGGGCCAGCTGTTCTGCTGCAGACACTGACAGGCACTGAATAACAGGCTCCTTTCAGTGGCAAACACTTTTTCCCTGGCATTTAGAAGAGCTCCTTAGCAGGCAACAGTGAATAAAGGTGCTGTAGCCTTCACCTGATATCCCTAGGCTGGGTTTAGAACCAAGCATCCTGGTGGTACCTGGCCAACTTCCGAGCTGCAGGGGCAGTCACAGCTTGCATTCAAACATTTGCTCAAGGTGCCCTAGTTAGGATGCTGCGGGCCATGGGCTTTACCCCTCCAGATGACAGTTCTGTGTCACACTGAATAATTGCTGGGAGACCCTGTCTTCACATTGCCTGGAGCAAAATCCCGACACACATGGCTAGAGTTAGTGGTATCAATCCAATCCAGCGCTAACCTTCCCCTTGGTGCTTTCCCTTAATTATAGATCAATGGATGTAACAATATATTTTACATTATTCACACTGTACACCTTAAAAAGTGTTTTGCCATTGGCTTGTGGAAACCTTGGAAAGGTTTAATATAGAGTCAGAATACTGATGTCATGGGACATCACCACAGAAAGGGAAAATTGCCCTGCAGTAGCACTGTTTCTTTCTGACCCAGAGAGTAAATTCCAGAGGGATCGGTGATGCTGTGTTTGTGCTGTCTTTAACCACAAGCATAAGTCCTGACAAGGAGGATTCAGTAGGACTATCAAGTCATTTGAATGTTGGATGCTTGAAGGCGTTTGCAATCAAATCCAGCTCATACAAGCAATGTTCACTTAAGTGCAAAGCCAGGCACCAAGCTCATGCATGACAATTTCTGCTTGAATCTTCAAATACCACCCTAAAGGTGACCAGAAGCTACAAGGCTGGCCCTTTGAGTAGGTATAGTGTTCATCATGTACTCCAGATATGGGAATTAATATTGAGGTACTAGGAAATGAGTGAGTATTGCTGTGTCAGGGGAGAGTAAGTTTTCATTTGCCTGTTGTGCTCGTTTGGGCTGGGGTAGAGTTGATTTTCTTCATGATGGCTAGTATGGGGCTATGGTTTGGATTTGTACTGCAAACAGTGTTGACCACACAGAGATGGTTTAGTTACTGCTGAGCAGTGCCTACACAGAGCCAAGGCCTTTTCTGCTCCTCACCCCACCCCACCAGTGAGCAGGCTGGGGGTGGGGTATAACAGGAGGGGAAACAGCCAGGACAGTTGACCCCAGCTGACCAGAGGGACATCCCATACCGTATGGCATCATGCTCAGCAATAAAAGCTGGAGGTAGAAGAAGGAAGGAGGGGGAGTTTGGAGTGATGGCATTTATCTTCCCAAGTAGCCATTACACGTGATGGAGCCCTGCTTTCCTGGAGATGGCTGAGGACCTGCCTGCCCATAGCAGGTGAATGGATTCCTTGTTTTCCTTTGCTTGTGCGCACGACCTTTGCTTCACCTATTGAACTGTCTTTACCTCAACCCACGAGTTTTCTCACTTTTACCGTTCCGATTCTCTCCCCCATCCCACCAGGGAGGCTGTGTGGGGATCAGTTGCCAGTTGGGGTTAAACCATGACAGTCTTTTTTTTGGCACCCAAAGTAGGGTTCAAAGGGTTCAAGATAACAGCAGGTTTGGCTGGAATGTGCTAGCTCGAATTTATAGCTGTTACTGCTGTTTAGCTATTAATCGGTGGGCTCCTGTGCTTGCCCTTGGGGCTTGCTTGTCTCACTGCATATTAGAGTCTGGCTCGTTAGTGGCTGTTTTTTGCTTTTGCTGTTTACTGTACCACTGCGCTGCTTACCATTTTACTCTGCTGTGCCTGGGAGCATTTTGATAACAGCAGTGGCGATGTGCCTGGGCTGGCTGATGGCCAGGGCATCATTGCTGCTCTTTCTGTGCTGCTGTACTGGACAGACTGGAGCTCCAGTGTGAACTTGAGACAAGGGGGACTGTGACCTGTGGATGAGTCCATGTGGGAGCAGGACACCCTGAAGTATCTGTGGCTGTGGGTAAGCCTACCCCAGAACAGGTACATCCTGAAGCATCTGTGTCCGTGGTTATGTCTGTTCCACAGCAGGTAGACCTCTGAAGGGAATATGGCCCAAGAACAAGTCCACACTGAAGAAAGCACACCTCAAAGATTCTGTGGCTGTAGATAAGTCCTTGCTGCCACAGGTACACCCTAAAGCATCAGTGGATGTACACAAAGCCATGCTGGAGCACCTCCAAGTGTGCGGCCATGGATAAGCCCATGACAGAGCAGGTACAACTCTGGAGGGACTGAAGCCAGGAGAAAGGCTATATTGGAGCAGCTTTATTTCTGAAGGGACTGTGGCTGTGAGTAAGGCCACGTTAGAGCAGGTCTATCTCTGAAGGCATTGTGGCCCATGGATAAGGCCACGTAGGAACAGGTGCACCTCAGAGCAATTGTGGCTGTGGATAGGACTATGCTGCAGCAAGTATACCCCTGGAAAGACTGTGGCTCATGGCTGAGGCTCCATCTGGAGCAGGTAAAACCCTAAGGGACTGCAGTTTGTGGGTAAGTCCAAGCTGGAGCACGGGCAAAGGAAGGATTTCATTGCAATGTTAAACCCTATGATCTGGTCCAAAGAGACTGGGGTGGAGATTGCAATGGAAATACCTTTGGTTTGTTGTAACCTGGAACTTGGGTTGCGCGCTAGGGGAATTACCATAGCAGAAACCCCTTGTTGCTAGACAGACTAGGAGCAAGGTGAGGAGTGCATTGCAATGTTAAACCCTATAACCTGGCTTAAAGGGACCAGGTGTGGAGATTATAATGGAAATACCTTTAAACTGTTGTAACCCATGATTTGACTTGTGTGTTATAGGAATTACTATAGCAGGAACCACCTGAACCAGTGGAGGACAAGGCTTAAAGAAAGTGCAAGTGCAGCAGCAACTCACCTGAGCTGCCTGTGGTGCCCAGTAAATCCACACAACACACCATCTCTCCTGTCCTGAGTCACCACCATAACAGATGGACTCCAAAGTCATGGACTAGATGAACTCAATGGACAATTGGTGGACATTTGTGGACATTTATGGACATTTACAGCCATTTCACAGGGGTGGTCCATAGATTAAGAGAATGATTAAGAGAACGATACCTTTGTACTGTACTAAAGGATGGAAGGGGTGGTGGTGGTTAATGAGGATGTATTGAATAGTATGGAACATGAGCATGATATAAATGGTATGGAATAAGTAGAGTAAGTGGTGCAGAGTGTGCTGGTTTTGGCTGGGGTAGAGCTAGTTTTCTTCAGAATAGTACGGGGCTATGGTTTGGGTTTGTGCTGCAGTGTGGATCTTACACAGAGATGGTTTAGTTATTGCTGAGCAGTGCCTACACAGGGCCAAGGTCTTTTCTGTTCCTCACCGTGCTCCACCAGTGAGCAGGCTGAGGGAGCATAAGAAGTCAGGAGGGAACACAGCCGGGACAACTGACCCCAAATGACCAAACCAACATCCCATACCATACAACATCACTCTCACCATAGAAAGCTGGGGGAAGAAGGAAGAAAGGGGGCGATGTTTGGAGTGATGGCATCTATCTTCCCAAGTAACCATTACACGTGATGGAGCCCTGCTTTCCTGGAGATGACAGAACATCTGCCTGCTGATGGGAAGTAGTGAATGAATTCCTCGTTTTCCTTTGCTTGCATGCACAGCCTTTGCTTTACCTATTAAACTGCCTTTATCTCAGCCTACGAGTTTTCTCACCTTTACTCTTCCAATTCTCTCCCCCATCCCACCAGGGAGGAGTGAGCAGGTGGCTGGGTGGGGCTGAGCTGCCAGCTGGGGTTAAACCACAACATCTGTACTTCAAAACTGATTGATCTTCACTAATTAGTTTTAACCTTGTACTTCAGTTTCTTGAGGTAGGTTTTGTTTACACAATTTCAGGGATTGATTCGGTTTTTTTGACATCCACGACAAATCCAGTTTAAGATGCCCTAGACCATCCCTGACATTTACAAGGAGCTTGTTACATGACTCTGGACTTACAGGAGATCTGCACCACTTTAAACCAACACTGGAGCATGATATTGGATTCCCTAGGCCATCCCAACTGGCAATAAACATCTATGTTTAAACTTCATAGACTCTTTAGATGTTTGATGCTTGTGATCTTAGATATGGAAGTGTCCACAGAAAATCCATGGAACTGAGACTACCAGATGAGAAAAGATATCAAACTTTGGGACAGTCAGGGTTCGGCTGAGTTGCACCCAGACAGAGGTATAGTTCTACCTGAGATGTCCTAGGAAACCTAAGGCATCCACATGGAACTAGCAGGTAGGGTTGCCTTTCTTCTTGGAAAGGGCCAGAACTTAACTTCTGTGTATTGAGGATGGTGTGGCTCTCTGGGATTCCCTGGAGGATCTCAGAGGGCACTGTAAGCCTTTGTGAGGGCAGCTCAGTGGAGACCTGGCTCTCCACTGACTGCTCCACATAAACCCCTATTTCTTAGGCACCTATAACGAAGTATGCACCTCTGGAGCTGAACCCAGTTCTTAATTTGAGTGAAATGAATCTTACCTCTGGAAATCAATTGGTTGGCTTTGTGTTGAAGAAACTGGATATTTAAATGATAACAGTATCAATGAATTAATTTAAAATATTGATTATTTCCACATGTCTGCATACACTTTCACAAACCTGGCACAATACTACACACGTACTTTTCCACCGTACAATTTAAGGCATTTTGTTTTCACCCTCTCTTTGTTTTTTGCTGTTTTATTCTCCCTGCAAATATTGATAAAATGGACCATTTCCCAAAGAGATATGCACATGTATGCAGCTGAGGTATGGTCAAACTTCTCCTGGTATTAGTTGGGCATTTATTCAGAAATTAATACATTGCCCCAGGGGAAAAGAAAAAAAATACATATAATCTGGTAGAAAAGAGTTGTTAAATTAAGTTAGCAGTTCTATCATGATTTGTAAAGTCCACCCTCTTCAGTAAATGACTGAGCCTCTTCCAGCTGTTTGCTGCAGTGCAAATACCCAATCCTTTTCAATGTTGAAGGTAAAATTTATTTAAATTTTATTGGTTGTCTGCAAGGGCGAGGCACTGAGCAATTGCAAATCCTATTAGCTTCAGAACAGAGCCTCGTATGAAATTGTCTGAGGGATCCCAGATGATTGTAAAGTGTTTAGATACCATCACTGGCATAGTAAAGGATGAACTCTACTCGTTTCTAGTTTGGTCCATATTGCATCCAACCATTTCTCAGATACCTAACAGGTGAACTAACTCATCCTTTCTGTCTACTGCTACATGATCACATACTACAGTGATGAGAACAGTAGAAACCGATGGGTAGTATGGAAGAGATCTACTGGAATGACCTGTCTCAGTGTTGAGGATTTCTGGTGAAGTGAGGAATGGCCTCAACTTCTACTAAAGAAAAACAGAGAAAGTGGGGAAAGACTTTGATATCTCAGGACCTTTTCCTGGGTGCAGAGAAAGTGGGGTAGGGTAGGGTAGGGTGGGGTAGGGTAGGGTGGGGGGGAAATGAATGTACATCTCTGTGGGCTCTGACCAGACTTTGGCAATGAATCCAGATTTTGTCGCATTTCTGTGCATTGGCAATCTTTCCAGGAAAATGGCATGCAACAGGTGAAAGGCATCCTGAAGTCACTCAGAGATGATGCCCAGCAGAGCCACAGACTACTCAAGCAGCAAACAGCATGGTTTAAAGAGTGGGAACAAGAAGGTATCACAAACAAAACAGCCTTCTCTTTCCCCAAACCACTTTCCTATTGAAACAACTACAACTTAATTAATTTACTAGCCCTCTAGAAATGAGGGCAGGTAATTGCAATGTTACTCACAGGATTCAAGAGCAAATTTACCACATTTAACTCAAGAACAAAAGCCAGTTATGATGGCTTAACTCACTGGAGATACTGTAATATGCAATGAAAGTGTACTTTTAAAAAAGAAAGAAAGCATGAAAGAAAAATACTGGTTTTGATAAGCAGTTCTAGAAGTCCAGGTCATCCTGGTCAATATGATCAGAGTCTTCTTTCTTTTTAGAAGCCTGAACTTCATCAGTGTGTTCAACCTCCTTTGCACCTACACCTTCAGCATCTGCTGGGTCCTCATCTCCCAAAGGATCAGTGCATGAAGATGCTTTGTCCTCTTCTTCCTCACTGTCAGGATACATCTGTGAGGGTTTGCTGCTCTCATCAGTTTGAGCCTCTCCATTGGGATGGTTGTTCACAAAGTCAGTGTCATCTTTGCATTCCTCTTCATCTTCAGACCCCTTCTGGGATTTGTGTGAGAAGCTTCTTACAGAAGAATAACAAGAATAGGCTGCTGTTTTGTTCAGAGTCTCTAGTCTTTTGTTGTTTTTTTTGCCTTTGATTTTTGAGGCACTCTCAGAAACCTTGTTGTTGCCTTTGTCTTCATGTTTTTGATGTGCTTTGTCAGGGTCATCACTGGTAGGTTTCTCATCATTCTCATCATATTTATCATCTCCTTCACTGTTGTTTTCCTCCTCAGCTGAACATGCCTCACCTTCTGACTCTGGATTTGTGTCTTCCACTGCCTCAGCTTCATCCTGCTCAGCTTCTTCATTTCCTTCTGCAACATCTTCAGGATTATTGTCAGTTCCAGAGCCAGCATCTCCTCTGCATTTGTCCATCTCTTCCACATCATCAGCTCCAATGTCTTCATTCTCTGGCTCCTCTGCTTCTTCAGCTTCATGGTCAGCTTCATCTTCAGCTTTGGACTTCTCCTCAGCTTCCTGCTCTTCATTTTGAGTGTCTTCTTTATCTTCCTCTTCCCCATTTGCTTTCTTCTCCTCTTTCTTTATATCTTCTTCCTCTTTTGCTTCTTCCTCCTCCTCTTTTGGGTTTTCTTCCTCTTCTTCCACTTCCTGCTCCTCTTGTTTTGTTTCTTCCTCATCTTCTTTTGCTTCTTCATCCTCCTTTGTTACTTCTTCCTCTTCTTGCACCTTCTCCTCCTCTTTTGTTTCTTCCTCATCCTTAATGTCTTCATCTTCTTTTTTTCCTTCATCCTCCTCTTTCACTCCCTCTTCCTCCTCTTTTGTTTCTTCCTCATCCTCATCCACTTCCTCTTCCTCATCTTTTTTTTCTTCCTCATCCTCCTTCACTTCCTCTTCCTCCTCTTTTTTTTCTTCCTCATCCTCCTCCACTTCCTCTTCCTCATCTTTTGTTTCTTCCTCATTCTCCTTCACTTCCTCTTCCTCCTCCTCTTTTGTTTCCACCTCATCCTCCTCCACTTCCTCTTCCTCCTCTTTTGTTTCTTCCCCTTCCCCTTCCCCTTCTCCTTCTCCTTCCTCTTCCTCTTTTGTTTCTTCCTCTTCCACCTTTACTTCCTCTTCCTCTTCTTCTTTTGTTTCTTCCTCTTCCTCCTTCACTCCCTCTTCCTCCTCTTTTGTTTCTTCCTCTTCCTCTTTCACTTCCTCTTCCTCTTCCCCTTCCCCTTCCCCTTCTTCTTCCTCTTCCTCTTTTGTTTCTTCCTCTTCCACCTTTACTTCCTCTTCCTCTTTTGTTTCTTCCTCTTCCTGCTTCACTTCCTCTTCCTCCTCTTTTGTTTCTTCCTCTTCTGCCTCCTTCCCTTCCTCCTGCTTCTCTTCCTCCTCTTTTATTTCCTCTTCCTCTGCTGCTTCCTCTTTTAGTTCCTCATCTTCTTTCTCTTTTGTTTCTCCCTCCTCCTCTTTTGTTTCCACTTCTTCTGCCTTCGTTATTTCTTCTTCCTCTTTCTCTTCCTCCTCCTCTTTTGCTTCATCTTCCTCTTCTTCTCTCTCTTTTGTTTCTTCCCCCACTTCTTCTGCCTCTTCATTTTCCTCTTCCTTGGTTTCTTCATCCTCCATCTCACAGTTTTGACTCTCTGCTGTTTCAGGTCCTTCTCCATCTCCGTTCAACACTGAGCTGCCTACATCATTTAATTCTACCTCCTTTTCCTCATTGCTCTCCACTTCCATTTCATTTGGCTGGAGTTCACCCGCATCATTCTCCTCATTTGGGTTGCCATTTTCTGCTGCTTCCTCCACAGAACTGCTGGGAATTGTTTTGGTAACCTGGGCTGCTTCTGAGACACAGGCTTCCTCATTGTCATTTTTCTTCAACCTCAGGATTTGCTGTAAATCAAATGCTTTCATGATTGGGGCATTGGTGGCCACCACTGGGTTTCTTATTGGCTTGGAAGCCATTTTTTTCCTCAAGCAAGAGTCACATGGGCAGTATTCCTCCTCACTACTTTGTGTACTAGTACTGGCCTCAAAAGCTGCATCAAATGCTATATTTTCATCTACATCAAATGGTAAGTCTGATGTGCTCTCTAGCCTCTGGGTTCTAGTCTGGGTTCCATTCTTCTCACTGAAGAGTGACATTTTATGTATAGTTTGCAATCGCCGTCTCCTCTGCTCAATTTGGAGTGTTGACTCATGCTTGAGTGGTTCATCTGGAGGTCTCGGCATATTCTTTCCTGCTCTGGTTTTGATCTTCCTCAGCTCTTTCTCTATGCTTCTTTGTATCCTTTTACTCACTTCCTCCTTCAGCTCTAGTATCATTTTATCTGTCTGCTGATTGTTCTGCAGGTTCCACCTGACTTTGAATTCATTCATGGCACTGACATAGTGAGCCATGAATTCCTTCTCAATTTTTTTAAGCAGTCTCAGGACCCAAACTGGGTCTGGATCCGCTGACTTCTGCTGGACAAGGGTTGTGTCCATACTGGTGGTCTTATCGACTTTGGACTCTGGGTCATTTGGAGACTCTTCTCCAAGCTGTTCTTCTACAGCTGCTTTCAGCTCTGTCCCACAATCAGCATCATTGACATTTGCATCATCCGTAGTGGCTAGCTGATCAGCTTCCTCTTCAAGATTTTCTTTTGGAAGTTCATCATTCACAGCTTCAGCTTCTTGTTCTCCACTTTCAGTTAATTTGCTGTTTTCTCGGTTTCCATCTTCTCCCCCTTCCTCCTGACCATTTTCGCAGTTACTGCACTGATCTTCCTTATTCTCTTCTGCCTCCTGAATTACAGAGCTCCCTCTAGTAGACTGTGCTTTTTCCTCACCTTTTGATTTTGAACAGGCTGTGGAAGGTCGGGATGACAGCTCTTCCTCCTTACTTTGCCCCTCAGCCTCAGTCAGTTCCGTGCCAGTCTCTACATTTTCCACTGGTTCAACTGATTTGAATCCAGCAGTTTTCTGTGCCATTAAAGCACAGTCCTTGGCACCAGCGGTACTGTCTTCTACTGAGCCACCAGAACCACTGCTAACATCGACCCCAGAGGAGGACAGGGGGGTGAAGTCATAATCTACAGATTTGGGGGATTTAAACCCAGAGGCTGTTTTTGCCTGCTCACTTGCCTCTTGACCTGAACTTGGACCACTTTTTTCAGCTGTGCATCCAAACCACAGGGCCTGAAAAATATTTAGCAGCTCCATATACCTCGACTTATTCAAATATTTTGGTGTATCTGATGGATCTTCTGAATTTTCATCAAGGAGCTGGAGACTGGCAAGACAAGTAATCAAAATGTTGGCAGAGTTACTCAGTTTTCTTCCCATAGTGGGGGACACTTCAGGCAAACTGTGTGATCGGTCAAATTTTGTTTCATGTTTTGAACTGAGCAAGGCCTTCATGATCTGGACAGAAGTCTTGACAGAGGTTGGAAGGTCTCTTCTGTTGTTATTTTGGCTGGATGTAACTGACTGGCTGCATTCTGCCTGGTCAGCTTTGGCAGCTTCGGACAAAGCCTCAGGGCTTTCTTCCTGATTCACGCATACTTCAGCCTCTTCATTAATAGCAGTGCCTTCTTCTGTCTCTTGTCCCTCTTCACCCTTTGCCTCATTTTCAGCCTCCTCCACATTCTTTTTCTCAGCTTTTTCATTCTCTGAGATTTCCTCTGTATTTATACTGTTTGATACCTCAGTGGTTGCCTCATTACATTCCTCTTCTGCACCATCCTCCATTTCATATTTCATAAGCAATGTTTCTGACGGGATTTTACTTAGCCATTCTTGCACAACTTCTTCTGGAGATGTATTTGGTAGAGCAGATGGCATTAAATCGCTCCCTTCCTCCTGCAAGCCTGTGTCTTCTAACTCTTCCTCAACTTTTCTGTTGCGAGAATCATCAATCTCTTTATTCCCCTGATCATTTATTTCAGTCGCAGCTGATTTAGACCCATAGGAAGTGGCTTTGGAGGAATCTACAATTTCTTTCTGCTCTTTTCCTGTGGTCAGCACTGACTCAGTACCTATGCTGCTAATGGAGGAATTCTTCAACATGTTTGAACGTATTTTGTTGCTGTTCGGTTTCCCTTTTGGTGGGACAGGGCAATGCATACTACATACCGACAAATTCTCAGACAATGACGCTCGGCTGGAGTTTGACATCTTCACATGAAGATTTGTAGTTTTTCTTGGCCTTGCTTTTGAAGATTGAGATAGGTTTGACTGTGAATACCTATCGTTACTTTCCTGGGATGTCTGTGTCAATGAACATTTATCTTTTACTTCTGACTTAGAAGAGGCTCTTGAAAAGACACTTGCAGGATTTCCATTCCTAATGCCAGTCCCAGTTGAGTGGACACTTTTTGAACAAACACTCTCACTCATACTTCCCTGTCTTGAAGTGGCCTCTGAATTAACCTTGGAACGACCCTCTCCAGCTTTTTCATTAGGGCTTGAAATGCTCGAGCAGAGGGAAGGTGTCTTGCTATTTTCTTCTCTATGGCTTCTCTTCTTTGAGCCTTTTGAGGATTCACTGTAGGCATTGGTTGTACTTTTCAAGCTTTTCTCCTCAGTAAAACCTGCAATTACCTCTGCTTCACTAGTAAATGAAATGTTTGAGTGAAGAGAACCTGACTTATGAGACATGGCATCTCCAACAGATTTTTTCTTGATTTCACATGAGCTTTTGGAGTAATTAGATGCCCTGCTGCATGATCTCGCATCATCTGCATGTAGGGAATTCTTCTTTTTATTCCAAGTGGAGTCAAGTGATGACACAGACATTTCAGACTGTGCATCCGCATTAATATAGCTGTGTTTGCTCTTTTTGGATCCTTTGGAAGAGCAAGAGGCATTGCACAGAACGATCTCATTGCTGTCACTTCTCTTGCTGTGCCTGTCACTAGCTCTGGAATGGGAGGCTCCTTGCGTAGAGCATCGTTCACTGTCACTGCTTTCATCTCTAACTGATTGGCTGGGCTTTGTTTTTGCTGACACTGAGCTGACATCATTGAGTTCATTTTCTTCTTGTTCTGCTTCAACGTCTTCACCCTCTTTCTTAGGGCAGGACTCACTGGAGAAGGAGGAGACTACATTGTCATCAGAGTGGTCACCCTGTTCGCTCTTTGCTCTTGGCGTAGTACAGTTGCTAGACTTGCTGTGCACATTGCTGGCAGGAGTAGAGCACTTAGTGTTATTTTCTTGATTTGTGTTCTGAAGGCTTGAGGAGGACATGCTCCTACCCACACTACTTGTTTCCTCACATACATTCTTCTTGCTCTGTCTGGACTGCAGAGAAGATCCTGACATGACACTCCCAACTCTGCTGCTTTCAACCTCTTCCATATCATCCTTTAGACATTTCACAGAGGAAACTTCAGAACAATTTTCATCTTCATTTTGTAAATTTTTTTTGCTGGCCTCATGGTCTTCAGGGGCGTCTTGAGTATCCAGGTTGTTTTCACAGCTTGAACGTGACATTAAACCCAAGGATGAAGGTCTCTGACTATTGCCCGTGCTTGCCCGAGTGTATTCTTGTTGGTCCTCTCCATTGGAAGCACCTGTAGACAGATCACTTCGACACATACACTTTTTAATGGATCGGTATGCCACTCTGTTCTCTATAGTCTCTGAGTAGGATGAGGACTCTTGCACAATGTGCTCAGAGAATTCCTCACTGGACGTGGTGTGGAGGCTATCCATGGATGCCATTTTTCTGTGGACTACTCTCCTCCGGGAAGATGTGCTGGAGCATGATGACCGTGTGTGCCAGGTGCTTTGTACTCTGGGCTCTTCCCTCTGGGATGTGTGCATGGGGTTTTTCCAAATGTCATAGTCCTGGTGTTTCTTTCCACAGCTGTGACAATGAGCCTCATCACATTCTGATTCCTCAAGTTTTGACATGTAAGAATCAATATCACAGGGATATAATGATTCATCTGCCTCTGAGCTGGCTTCTGGGTTCATTTTCTGTATGGGGTCTACTCCACTGTCCTCCTCTACGCCTGACTCTTGGCAAGGCATCTGGTTCATCAGATTGGACTTTCTGATCTGAGTGGACCACTGCAAAGTCTCATCATTTAGCAAGCGGAAACGGACTTTCATCTCAACGGACAAGCTTCCATCCTTGTTCACATGCACCCGTTTTTCTATGTCATCGTTGACCAAGGAATGGACCAGGTCTCCAGGTTTTGAATGTGAGCAACCGTTTGAGAAAGGTGCACCATTATCTGGTGAGGCAGCGAGACCATTAGGATACGACTTTTCTGATGATAAAGAAAATCTCATTGACCTATTGCTTGATGCTGACCGTGGATGGATAACACTTTTTTTGGCTTCCAGTCCAAAGTTCACTGGTGTTTGAAGTAAGTGAAGAAAAGAAAGATGGAGAAACATGTTAACTCATATGAAGATGTCACAAAATATATAGATCAAACCCTCAAACTAGTGAATACTGATATTATTCCATTAAAGCTAAGCCTATCCCAGTTTACATAATTTCAAAATTTGACTACATGATGACGTTTTAATAATATATGTTACGTTTTGAATTAATAATATGTATTTAAATCTTCTATACATTACCTTTATTATTTTTTTAATCTAAATCAAAACACAAACACTTTTTTGTTGTGTTAAGTGCATACCAGAAAGAAGAAATATATACATATATATATATATACACACAGACCAATTTATTCCCAAGAGTTTCTGTATTTTATTGTGTTGCAAACAACCCTTTATTCAACTGTGCAAGTTTTCATCCTTTTTATTCAGTTGGGGAAAAATACATGGAGAAGTGACCCTCTTCCTTAGCTAAAGGTCAAGTGTCACACATTTATCGTGCATCATTCACTTCTCTCACACGCCAGGAAACAGGTGTGGCCACGTAGACCAGAGCAGCATGAAGTCCCTGCAGGGATGTGCCACTGTGAATAATTATAATGTTTATCAAAACATAAAGAACAAGTGGAAAAGAAATTGTGAACTGGTGATAGTTACAAAGAGAAATAGTAGCAGTTATAGAAGTCGTCAGTGATAGTAAGGGAATTTTAAGAATTGTAACCAAAGCACATCTCTAAGGCCCAGTGCAGTGTTCTGCATAGATTTACCGAGGTCCTAGACCCTTCATTTTGAGCAGAGTACATTGCTATCACACTGTCTTGCAAGATATGCATGTCTTGTTTCTAATATATGTTTGTTCAAATTTTACTTTTATGTATCTGGACCATCACATGCCTCTGTGGCATACGAATGTGCAGCTGAATGGAGGGCATTTTAGGAAGGAAATGTTGAACAGGGAGCACACCAACCAAGACCAATAACACATGAAATAGCTGTTATCTAATCATCTTTATGCATTTGAACTGAACTATCTGCTCAGTCTTTTGATGGACAAAGTTTCAGTTTATTCCTGCTGCTCCCTACAATTTTTTATGTCTTGGCCAGTGAGTGCGGGATGCCTCTGTCCTTAAGTTTCTACAACCAGTTGTCAGCATATGAATGAATGTTTTCTGGCTCGTGGTATTGACAATGGAGAGAAACAGGTGCACTTGCAGAACACATTTCATTTCATCTCATCCTAAAAAAAATCCCTAATATAGGTGAGATTAATTGACCTTTGGAAATGGGAAGTTTCTTTTCATAGACCACTGAGGGTGGGTGGCTTAATAACCTGTGGCCTTAGATAACTCATGATGAAGTGCCTAAGAAATATCACCCTAAGTAACCCATAACATACTCCTTCCTGAACATAACCTTTCCATAAAAACATACTTTTTTCCCAAAGGGTTACACCACAGTTGGAATCTGCAGGAGAAACAGTCTCCTGCCGACAAAAACAGGGCATCCTCCAGTCCTGATGCAGGCAAAAGCAGAAACACAGGCAGTATCAGACAGACAGACAAGGGGGTAGAGGATTCGTGGGAAATCTCAAGGGTTTGGGGAGTCTCAGAGGCACACACAGGAAAGGAGGGAGTTCTGGAAGGAAAAGGAGACACAGAGATATGAACGAGGAAGGGAAGTCAGCCAGACACAGGGAGCATGTAGAAGAAAGACTGGAGGGTGTAGGGAGGAAATCCTAGAAGGAAACCAGAGAAAAAGAAGGGGAGGATGGAAAGGGCTGGGAGGCAGAGAGAGGGAAGTACATTTTCCACGTGAAATCTGCACATTGGGGCAGTACAATAGGTGCCTGCAATCTCCATGTTGTGGGACACAGTTCTAGAGATGACTGTGCAATACGCCCCAGAGTTTTTCTTACTTTCATTGTTTTCGTTGACATTGTTGCCGTTGGAACGGGGAGCCAGGTTGGGCAGCTTCTCCACTGAGTGTTTCCGCAAATTCTCCATCGATACAGGTTTAAATGGCTCCCGGCCGACACACACCAGCACGCTGGGGCAGTGAAGCAGAGCCTGCATGCTGTCGATCTAGAAAGAGAAGAGCAAGTGGATCACCATAAGCCAATAAAGCAAAGCTAGATTCTTCCAGAATCCACTGAATCCACTGAAATTCACTTGTCACCTAAAATAAAATCAACATGGTTCTGGAGAACTTCAGGGTCCACCAGAGTCTGTTGGCAGGCTCTGTTGCAATATTCTTCTATTGGTAGAGAAGCTCTGCTGTGCTTTAATCAGATCTCCGAAGATAAGGAAGGGGTGGGGGAGATTACCTAAGGGAGATGTCATTTATTGCAAGGTTTTACATCTCCTGGGAAAGATTTAGGCATAATCAATGTGGTAGTGAGGAAAGGGGTGGAACTGGAGGGTTTTTGGTTTCCCCTACAGAGAGTTATACTCTTTAATTCTCCTAATTCCTGTGTGGAACAGCAATAATTAGCTGGTGAATGCTACATTCCAGATTGGCCATCGATTCTCTTCCTTCCTCTGCTCAGGAGAGGATAAGAGCTGTGACTTCCTCTAGTATTGCCTCAAATGCTGTCTCAGATATTACCCCAAGTATTGCCTCAGTACTGGACATTGTGGGACATGGTCCCTCAGTGTGGGAAGTGCCTGTGAAGGAATCTCCATTCCTCCGTGAGTGCCTAGGCTTACACATTGCCTCTTCGCCTTCACCGCATGACTTGTTTCCGGATTACACACCAAGGCCTTCATGTCAGCTGCAGCTAGTAACAGGGAGCAGGGCTAAATGTGGCAAAAAGTCACTTTTACCCCAATGCAATGTCTACCTAGGATCTAAAGGAGCAGGAATCAGTCTTGTGATGAGCACTTGCTAGGCAAAGCCTTGACCCCCTCTCCCACCATGTTTCTGCAATCTCTTATTTGAAAGACTGAAGTAAATCTCCCAGGTAAAATACCTGATGGCTTCCAAAAAGGATGACAAGGCTCTCTTTCTGTCCAGTGGCCAACATCTGGCAGCTTTATGCTATCAGGGGGTCTCCACAACCCAGCTAGGATGTCCCTTCCTCCTCAGCCTGCTACATCAGAGAACATCTCTACAGCATATGGGAGCTCACAGCGATAATGGACCAGACGACCACACAGTACGCTACCAAGATGTTAGCTCGCACCCGTGCTGGGCTGAGCATGATCTTGCCTGTAAGATGCACCCTGACCTCACCGTGTCATTTAATCATCAGCCCTTTAACCAGCAACCTAGTATGGAAGAGAACAAATCTCAGAGGAGCTGCGATGACAGTTCTGCAGTTGTCACATGTGCCTGGCATAACAGCGTGTGAGGAAAGGGTCTGGCGCTCTCAATATCCCTGCAGCCAAGGGATGACGAATCAAGCCCCCTTCAGAGCCCAGGCTTGTTGTTTGTGAAATGCCTCTGGGGTTCTGAGATTAGTTAGTACTACTAGGGCTTTGAGAGGTAGCAAGATAATACTGCTGGATCTTCGGCAAGTAAGAGGAGGGTAAATGTGTGGAGAGTGAAAGGACAGAGGCAGAATCACACTCCAGATCCAGTAAAACACATCTAGTGATTGGTCTTACGTGTATAGCATCAACTTTTTAGTGGGAATACACAAAAACCTCTTCATCTTCCCCTTAGTTTTCATTGTGTTTGCACCATAACAACACTTGCGAACCGAGTCCCGTTGAGTTTGTTGCTATAAAAGCCCGCAGCACGATAGGCTCTGCTCTCTAAAGGTTACATTGAGCATCACTGTAGGTAAGGCAACGAAACTGCCGAGTCTGTGTGAAGAGTACCGTGAAACAGTAATTAACCCTCAGATCTCAGTTTGTCTGCGTCTACTCCTTGCCATTTGTCAATAAATCCACTTCTGGTCCATGTATTTCTGAAGGAAACATCTTTCTAGCTAATTTCAAAAGTTTTTAGAAAGCTTATAATTTAATAAAATAAATACTTTGAGTAGGCTCTTGCCACCTATATAGCTCTTTTCCTCCTTTACTTTCCTGTTCTTTTTTTCTTTTTCTTTTTATTTCTTTTGTGAGATCTTTTGCCCTGTCCTCATACAAGTAGAAAAAAAGTGAGGGCAAAACTGGAGAAAGATAAAAGGAACTAGAGGTGGAGAAGAAAGAAAATTAGACATGAAATCTCTTCCTACCCTAACATAAAACAATTTGTCTTTAAACCCCCGCCAAGTTCAGGAACTGTTCATATTTGTAAAGGGCATTTTTTCAGTGAAAGCTGTTTTTTGCCCAGGGTGTTACCTCACATCATACTGTATCTCTGTAGATAGATAGATACTTCAATCACATTCATCACCGCTGCGTTGTATGTGAAGAAAATAGATGGTGCCAATGAAACAGCTTGAGGAATCAATGGAGCTGAGCCAGCCGAATTATTGCGTTTGCATACACTGCACAAACCAAGTCCTTTCAATATACTTGTCTTGTGGGACTTAAAGAGTCTGTCACGTAGTATCTCTTGCATCATCAGCCCTTTAGCAGTGTTTTATACCTATAACATAACTTTTCTTCCTAATATCTTGCCAGCTTAATCTCTTTGAATTAATAATTGTAGAAATTAATCTAAATTTGGGAAATCAGCACTTTGTAGTGCCTCATTGTTAAAAACATTTTGGTAGTTGTAAGTACAGCTGGATGTTTCCTAAGGGTTAAATACATCATTTTTCTCACATTGATTTAGTTTATTGCAACATCCTTTCTGTCAGGGCAGTAGAGTTGGGATAACAAGTCATCTCTGTTTGCCCAGCACAGAGCTTTCCCACACTGCTGCACGAATCCCATCCTCTCAATAACGCATCAGTGCCTGGACTATAAAAAGGACATCTGTATTCAGCGCAATCAATATGACATCTTTTACTGGGGCTAAATTATCTCTGAACAGCATGGCCCCTCTTAGGTGTTTAGCAACCTGCAGCTCACTCACAGTGTCCCAGGGTGACATCCTTTGCATAGGTTCTCAGACTTGCTTCTTTTTAAGGTATATTTAAAAAATATTTCTAATATGAAGGGATCAGATCCTGAGCCTGCAGGTGTGCAAGTGTCTTCTGTTGCTCCTGAGTGTGATGAGTGAAACATCGGCCCCATTTCGACCTGTGGCAGGATTTCCCCTAGCTTTTCTGAAGTCTGCATCACACGGCTTAAAACTGGGAAAAACCATGAAAGCCGTGAGCTTTTTTTGCTATGCTGTAAGAGAAGTGATCCTGCTTTTCTGCTTGGACATAACAACGACCAAAAAGTTACTGTGGCTTGTGAAACTGTATTTTGCATGCACTTTCTGCCATTGATTTTCATGCTGGGGGTGGAAGCAGGATATCAAACAGAAAATTGGTGAAGCGGCTTGAGAGATAAAATTGCAAGACTCAGCAATAACACTGTGGTGAAAAGCAGACACAGTAGCTACTCATAATTCAGAAGCACGTGAGCCCCAGCGAAAGAGATTAAGTATTTGATCTGATTAATTTATGAGAAAATAAACTGATGTTGAATTGCTGTTCAGGATAGGTAAGAGGTAGGAATGATCTTGCAGAGAGGACAGTGTGGATTCCAACATATGGGTTGCTGTTCAAGGCTGAGATGTGCCTCCTCAAGCACGATTCTAGTCTAACTCTCAGAAGTTATCCTACCCTAAAGTGATTTGTTCTTGGACTAGGCTTTTATAAGCAATGCTTTTGTAAGAAACTTCTACAGAGGTATATGTTATCGTTAGATGATGTTGATGATATCTAAGTTGTGAAAAACAAGGAACAGGCATCCTTCTGCAAATGCTGAGAACAAAGGACAGGAAGATAACAGCTAGATTTTTCCTCAGATTTTTGACATTTAAAATTTAGGTGTGTAGGACTGAGCTACTCAACCAAGGCTGTATAGTCCATGTAGAAAAGGCAGTTCCTGTACCCTGCATTGGACATCTCTTCTACTCTTTCTACTCCAAGACACACAAATCATGCTTTGGAGATGCCCCTTTCTCCTTTGGTGTAAGAACACCTTGGAATGATTAGGAGAGATGTAGACATCTAAACTAAGGCAGATTAACTCCAGCCAACATGACTACTCAGTAGTTATCAGGAGGAATCATCTGAGCTCAGTGTTGAATATCAGTCTCCAATGTCCCAGGCCTGTGCTCCTTCTTGAAGGCCATATTATTTCAATGAGTTGTTGCTGTTAATTGCTGTTTTAGGAATACAACATGATTTACTTCAGCTGTGTAATATCAAATGTGGCATAATCCCAATATAAGTAAAATCAGTAATAGAACAGGCTGGGACAAAACTTTTAGGTCTTTCCCGAAGAGGGGGACTGTCAGTGCAGTAAATAGTGAATGATTTTGAAGGGTCCTTTAAATTTCTTGCAGCTGGTGAAAACCCAGGACTTTAGAGACTGTTGTTGTCTAAACTTTACTCTATTGGATCATTTTTTAATTTATTTATACAAGAAATTCCATTTAAACATAAGAAAACAATTTTTTTTTCCACTGTGAGGGTGGCCAAACCCTGGAACAGGTTGCTCAGATTTGTCAGATCTCTATCCTTGGAGATACTCAATACCCAGCTGGACACCTGAATAACCTGCTTTAGTTGACTGTGTTTTGAGAAGCGGGGTTGAATACAATGATCTCCAGAGGGCTCTCCCAACCTCAGCAATAATGTGATTCTGTGATTTATTGTAGGAGAGCTGGTTGTTATTTTCATATAGACATCAGCCTGAGGAAAAGTGTGGTGGAACTGAAAGAGTAGAAGGCAGATGTTCTTATGTGCTTTAGCTGTCACAATCAGTGGAGAAAAATAAATGCCATTAGGGTGGGATGTGTTTTATTTTAAAGCAGATATTTGGTGCTTTCTTTTAAGGTGTGGAGGGCAAATCAGAAGATGCATCAGTGATATAAAGTGGTGGCTACTGGGTGGTCTGCACAGATTTTTTCTGACATTAAAATTTTCTTTTTTTGCTCAGAGATGCCATTTATCTCTTCTGCACAGTAGCCTGCAAGGAAATCCTTCTGGTAAACAGATTCCTCAGTTCCCTCAGGATGCCACAGCAAGATTTTGACTACTCGTGCCAGGATTAGTATTATTACAAGAAAACAGCATTACATCCTGGTTCAATTTAGCCGTAAAAAGCAAAGGCAACTGATTGTGAATACGTAAAATCTGGTGATCGCCTGAAGGAGTTGTGATAGAGAAGGGAATGCCCTGCCCTATTGTTTCTCCATTAACTCATCACACTTGATTGTAGGCAAATTTTTACAGTCTAGGCTTCTTGCACATTGGTGGAGAGCAATCAGTATTTCTGGAGGACAGATCATTCCACCCCAGGAAAGGCACCTGATAGAGGTGGTACATCTCCCATTGGACACGCCTACCTTTTTCACTGACTAGAGAGAAAGGCGATCGTCTCAATGCAGTTGTCTAAATGTAGATACCTAGAGCAATTGGAGATGTTCTAGTATGTGCTTGAGAACAGCAGACAGGAAACAAGACAAAGAGGAGACCTGTCTTCCACCAGACTACCATCTGAAAGCTGAGCAGGAAACATCTAGCATAATCAGGTAGAGACAGTTAAAAAAATAAGAGTCTTCATTTGCAAGCTGAATCCCAAAACACAGTAACTTCAAGAGTATTGTAGTCCATGACAAGTGAACAATCAGGACTAAAATGGAAGAAAATGAACGCCTTATGATAAAGGTCTTCGATGGGTTCAGAAGGAGTTCCACTGGATCGCTCAGACCTCGTACAAGCCCTCTTTTGAGTTCCGTCAGTGTAACTACCCTGTCATACGAACTCATGAGAAGGGTTGCTCACAGGTAAGGCACTTGATCTTCAGAGGCAAAAATCCACTAAGCAAAATTCACAGCGAACAAGGTCTAGCAGTTTGCACTCATTGGGCTGAAATAGACTCCTGTTAAAGTTTTGTTGTGTAATCCCTGAGAATGAAATTATGTTTCTCAATCTTACTATAAAACCTGATCCAAATCCCACTGTAACCAATGGAGAAAAACTTGCCGACCTCTACAGACTCTGGATCAGGAACCAGAAGGATTATGGAGGCTGTGAGTGAAGTTCTGGACCAGGAAGCAGAAAACTTGTTGCCAATACTTGCCTCTGTTGAAGTATTTGTGTTTATATCAGTTTCTGGCCCATAAACGACTGTGACGTCAAAGATCAGGTGCTGCCATGAAAAAAAAAATTGCAATTTGCTGTGTGTTAAAGTTATATGCACAGACTCTTCCAAGGAAATGTCAGCTATGTCTTTAGGTTTCATTGAAGCCTTTGTGCTCCTGACAATAAAATTAGGATTTTTCAAAACAGTAAAAGGTTTGTTTACTTGCATACTTCATTCTGTCGTACCACATGAACTGCCTGTCACAGTGGGGTGTGTCATGTATGGGTTGGTTCAAGAAAGCTGGATGTTCTTTCCCATAAAAATGTTTCATAGATGTTACTCTGAGCCCCACTGGGGAGGCCACAATGTGTGAGGTGGAAATGAAAGGACATCCTCTCTTCTGAACTATGTTATATTTTTTCCAGTTTGGGTGCTATCCGTTGGAGGATGGATTGTTTCCATGAATGTGACTGTACAGTACCTACTGCAAAGGGGCTGTGATCTCAGCAAGGACCTCTAGGTGCTACTGCAACACAATTAATAATAAAATCTCATCAATACCTAAACAGAAGACAGAGAAAAATATAACATCTCCAAAAAAAAGGACTCTGTTGCTTGTTGTGAACATGCTCTCTGGCTTTTCCCCGAGAAGAAAGAACCTTTGTAAACCTTATTCACCTCAGAAGCTGAATATAGATACCAGTTTCTGATGAAAGTAAAATGTTCGGAGATACCTTTTGTTTTCCCTCTGCTGGCTGATGGCCAACCAAAGGCATATAGAGTTAAAGAGAGAAAGAATGGGGAAATACTGCAAGACACGGTTGAAATCACAAGTCCGTAAGCTAATCCACCTTTCAAAGAAGTGCAGAGATGCAAGAAAGAAACAGGAAAAGCTTGTAACAGACACGTTGAAGAAAAGGCTAACGGGCTGAGTTCATTGCCTATCGTGCTGACTTATTGCCTCATTTCCTTGTGCGCTTTCATCTGTTCCCTTTTGTCGTTCATTCAGACTTACAACTCTGTGGAGTGCGAACAGCCCTTTTGTTTTGCACTTGTATTACATTCAATCCAGGGGCATCCAGGCTCTGAGCTGGGGTATTTCCATTTAACAATAACAACTTTTGTATTTTATTCATGCAAAGAATATATTTGCCCTTCCCTCCCCCAGACTTTGTGCTGGAGGAATTAGACAGTGGTTCTTCTGGGGAGTGGTTCTTTAAAGCGATGTTAATCTGTTGGTCAGAAGGTGAATCATGGGGTGTTGCCACTCCATGCCCACATACATATTAGCAAATTAGTAGAAGACAAGGAGGAGGAAGGTACAGGAAAGTGCCTTGCTTGACCTCACTTTCTCTAAAACCAGCACGGGCCAAAAGGCTCTCCCCATCACGTCAGAAAGAATGCAGAACAAGAGGTAATGTTGAAGTGCAGAACTATTACATAGAAATGGATCTAATCCTCTGCAAACAGTAGCACCCAAATGATTTGTCCAGAAAAGAATACGCAGCATCTCTTCCATCTCCACAGCGAACCAAAGCTCACATGGTCTTTTACACACAAAATCAAATATCAGGTCCCAAAATCCACATGCAGGAAGGGCAGGCGCCAGTGTGTCAATTTGCTGAACATAAATTGCATGCTGCTACCTTTATTTTATGCTTATATCATGGGAATATGGGCCAGCCAGTTGCTCTGGATGCTGAAATACAGCAATGTAAGACAATTTGTCATACTAACATTTTTTAAAAAAATCAGCATCTTCTCAAACTTTTCAGACATGAGCTGTCTAGTTTTCTGTTTTGACCACTGCATAAAGTTGCATGAAAAATGATAGCTTTGGGAGTTGTGATCTGGAAATCAGACCATGTAGCACTCAAACAGCCAAGTAAAATATGTGAAAGATAGAGGAATCGTGCACTGCTTTCTCAGTCAACCACAGGCAAAGATCATGTTCAGCTATTGCACTGCTGGCAGCTCTTTCTGAAGTACTCACAGGCGCCTTTTCCCTGTGTGTGACACTTTGCACATGCGTAAAGAAAATATTCTGAGTTTGGCTCTGGAAATATTCTGGATTAACATGTCTTTCAGCAGTCCAGGAGAAATACTACAATCAGAAGTTTGGTGGCCATTGGAAATCTTTGGAGTAGCAGCAGAGGAGAAACGCTGCATGGAAAAAGGGGAAAGAAGAGGGAAGACTGAAAATAAAAGAAAGGCATGAAGAAAGCCGAAATGTTTTTGAGAAATAGGTGAAGAGGACAAAAAGCGGAAGAAAACTGATTTACAGCCTGGTTCAGCTTGGAAGACAGGCTGCTAGGATTGTATGAGGGGTGCCACAGTTACTGCCTCTGTGGAGGATGAGCTGGTTCCTGGTGAAGACTATGGGATGCTTCCTGAGGACTTCCACTGAGTGCTGGATTGAATTGAGGAGGTCCCCACATTGCACTGACTTCATATGGAAGCTTTTGATGGACTTTTGATGTGACCCTGTCAGCTCAAAATGAGGTCTGAGACTGCTCCAGCTGCAAATCAGCCAGAGAAACAGAAAATTACTGTTAAGAGTACAAATTTCAACACAGAAGAGAGGAAGGCATTTCTTAGAAAGTTTTTGCTACAGATGTTTTACACCGTCTGACATGCTGTGGTACCTCACTGAAATCAGTCTACCACCTGCTCCTTTGGCACCAGGTTCATCAAATCTGGTCCATCCAACAAGAGCATTTGAAAATCATGAGTCAGACTAACATCTACCCCACCCCAAGCACCTGCCCTTATCCTCTCCAAGGGCAAGGATTAGCTTAAAAACTGACAAGTCTCGAAAAATGCTAAGCATTTGGTTCTTGTGATTATCTGTGTGGTGATTGAGTCAGTGGGAAGGATACAGCTCATGAGTTCAAGCTTTTCCCCATGACCAGAAGTTCTCAAAAATTACTCTTTTTATAATGGGGAACAGCTACATCGTGGATGAAAGGTTACTCCAGCGGGAAGTTGTTGGGGGGTAAAGAGGGAAGCACAACATAGATGTACTCCAACTAGTTGCAGGAGCTTGAACTGAGTATATAAACACTATTGCTCCTAAATCAAGCTCATAAATCCATATTGTTCTATGGTCTTACTATCCCAGGTGTCTCTTAGCATAAACATTTGCACATTGTGCTTGTTGAACACTATGGATACCGAACATGCACTCCAAAAGCTCAGGACAAAAAGAGAAATATATTTAGCTGAAAACACTGGCTTAATTGAATAATTTTCTTGTTATTGAGTCCAGTGTTTCCCTCCCAATTTGCAAAGTCTGTAGTACAAATGAGAAAGCTAGAAAGCTGTTTACTTCTACACAGTAGAAGTAGCTCTCCTGATGTTAATTTAAGTTATTTCAGAAAAGATGCAAGCTGAAAGAGAACTAGACCCTGCAAAGAGTGGCAGCAGAACCCTTTGAATTCTCTGTTCAGGGCCCAAAAGGATGAAGCAAATGGATGAAAATGCAAAACATGCCTTATTTTCCTGTCCCACTGTTGGTTAAGACTCCAAAATCTGCATTTGGAAAACCAGATTTCCTTACGAAATAAACACCCTTTCCTGAAAAAAGTCGTTGCAGAAACCGTGATTTCTATAAGTACTTAAAGAAAATTCACAGTTTTTCCAGGAGAGGGTGGAATTCTGCTACTCTCTGTATACTAGGTACATGAATACATAGAAGTGTCATGTTCACAAATATTATTGCATATACTCAATAATATGATTGGAAATGTCTTTGCCCTGGATTAAATTCAAAAGAATTAGAAAGTAATTACACTTTGCTACATTATTATCGAAGGAACAAAATCTCCTTAGGCTAAGGGAATCATTTGCATTTGGTATATGTTAGATAAGAAAGTATTAGATTTGGTATATGTTAGATAAGAAAGTGGCTAGGACACGGGGTCCGTTTAACTACATGTTGTAAGGCACTGGGCCAAATGATTTCGGGGCATCTCAAAGGTTCATAAAACACACCTGGATATGAGTCTTCTTATGGATCAGGTTCATGGAAAGTTTTGCTGAGGTTTACAGATAGCTTGTGTAAATCTCATTTGAGTCATTGTGGTTTTGGCATGGAATCAGAGAATATTGAACCTGAAACCTGTGGTTTGTTTTTAGACTATGAGTCACACACATGGTGGGTGGAAAGTGGTACAGCTCACTTGATAACAACGGTTCGCACCAGATGAGGGGCTGAAATTGGTTGCAATTATTCATACCCGAACACAGCACGAAACCAAGTGTCACAGTGAGTATGTCAACATGGAATCAGAACATTAAATATCCCAAGGAGGGAAATTATCACCTTTCTTCTCTTATTGTTTATATATAGACCACATTTTAAACCAGTTTATTTGCCTCCATTTATCCCATTTCCCTCTTACAGCTCCATCAGGGTCTTGATGACACCTGTCATGAAGACGGATGAGCTTGTTAGCCCAAACATTAGTGGCCTAGAGGATGCCTGCAAGCAGTTGACAGATGTCCTAGAAATGGCTATATGGACGTGTAAATCCGAGTCAGGAAATATGTCAGACAAGCCTGTTTCCTGGCCTTGCACCCTAAGGTCGCTGCAAATGCAGTCATTAGTATCAAGAACCATTTAATAATAGTGTTAGGCCAATAACTTTGGTAATAACAGCTAAAAATAAAAGTTCTGTCTTTACTGCTCAATTAAACAACTCTGGATATAGGGCACTGGAATAGGGTTGCCTGTACTGTTAAATTTTTGGAATGGTCTTCAGTGCATTTAGAGCCTGGATCAACTAGTACTTGACCAAGCAATTCCTGGGCAGATCTGGGAGTTAACAGACACCAGGGAACATTTTCTAAGAGGCAACTTGAATGGCCACCTAATTTTAGAAGCTGTGGGAATTTGACCCTGTTTTGGAGGCTTCTTAGTATGGTTATGTACAGACAGTGCCATTTGGTGTCAGAGACAGATACGTGCCCTGATACTGTTCTGTCTAGTTGAGTAGCTGTAGCCCATGGTGCTGCTTCTGACTGAGGAAGATTTTAGCCTACAGGTTGCTGGAGACTGGGAAAAAACACCAGAAAAAGAACCGCTTTGTATGTGCTCTTCTGTCTTTCCCTAAGACTGCTACAACTGGCCACTGCCACAGATGGCTTGATTTGACCCAGAATGGTTAGTCTTGCCACAGCATTTCATGTGTCTCGTTCCAAACAAACACAGAAGAAAAATGAGGGTCCTTACCCC
The DNA here is from genome assembly GCF_017639655.2 of Falco naumanni. Classification (NCBI taxonomy): domain Eukaryota; kingdom Metazoa; phylum Chordata; class Aves; order Falconiformes; family Falconidae; genus Falco; species Falco naumanni. The sequence continues at coordinate 71,172,679 of NC_054059.1, read as the reverse complement.
AAGGAGTTTCTAATAACTAATCCTTTACAGTCTCCAGTTAGTGGTGCCTGAGGAAGCATTCCTTAACTCATGATTGCTCCCCTGATTAACTTGCACAGTAATTCTCTGATCCCTCAAGGAAATTCGGTTGCATGCAGTGCTCATTCTGCAATGTTCTCACTTGCACAGTCTAAGGCAAAACAGCGCCTTTCTGGTTATCTACTCTGCCTTGCTACATAACAGACCGGATCAGATTCACTCATTAAATATAACAACTTATGGTTAGCCCTGAGCGTGAGCAAAAGGACATCTAAGTCTTGGCCTGACCCCAACAAACATAAAGCTAGCTGCATCCCTTGGAAAACTTTTCTGACGGCTGATAAATCCCATTTGAGAAGCTCATGCTAATCACCACTGGTAGCCATAAACTATGTAGACTATTTGCCATAACACAATGTGGTTTCAAACGCCACACAAGAAGGAGTATTGGATTTTAAGGAAGAATTTGTTTTCGGTTTTGTTTTAATTTAAGACAGTCAGTAAAAGGAAGGCCTTGTGAATCAAAAGTAAGTGCAGAGATCAGGACATCTGTGACTAGACACATAGTCATGTTGCTGGGTTCCTGTGACTTAGAGAAGTCTTGATGACTGTGCAGATGGTGGACTCTGGATAATTGCCATTTTGAAGGGAAATCCTCTGTTGCTGTGCGGTTGCTGCCATGCAATCCTGCACGTCATTTCTTAATTGTCTGTGAGGATTTCTGCCCTTTCTATGATCTCTGTCTGCCTTTTTGCCCCTAAAGGCATTCTTCCCTCTCCAGAGGCACAGGTGGGGATCTGCACATAGGTGCACTCTCCTGTGGTTTAGACCATGGAGATAGAAAATCCACTAGGTTGTACAAGAAATTCCCAGAATGGAGGTGGAAGTCTTTCTGATGGACAAGATAACCTACAAATTTTACGCTAATTCTTTTAATTGAAATATTTGCTTAGTAGTGCACCTAGTCCCTTTTTAGTGTAGAACTGGTGTCCCTAGTTAAAACTAAGAAAGCTGCAATTTTCAACTGTGTCATGAGCCAAGTGGTCTATAGATGTAGAGTCCCATGTCTTATGTTTGCTAATATTTCAGTATCTGGAGTACTTCAAAACACATGCATGAAAACTTGGGCCTGGGTTCATTTTAGGTGGCTAGTCTAAGTCAGCCTTCGGATCTTCTTCTATAGTCAATAAAGAGAGGCCAACAGACGAAATTACCCCCCATCCTAAACGCCTAATAAACTGATCACATTTAGATAAATTAAATTCAGGCCTGTTTATCTTTTACTGCAAAAACTTGCACGAAGTTTCAGTGGCAAGTTTCTGACATGTCAATGTTAACCTGAATAATAGAGTTCTCTATTCAGGCACTATTCCCAGTTAATCACCTGGAAAAAGAGTAACTAGTCACTTGACCTGAAAATAACTATGAGATTCACATTTTTTACTTGCTGAAAATTTAAGTGAGTTTTCTAAGCTAAATTAAACTTCTTTTCAGTCCCTTAGTCATCAAATTACTACTCTGAATTAGAAACTGACAACAAAAATCACTGTTAGTTTGGGAAGAGGGGCTCCTGGCCCTGCTGAAAGCAGTGCCCAAATATTTAAATGCCTATTCACTTCAGTGGGACTAGCTCTTCCTTCCTAGTAGGCAGTCTACTTGATGCTTAAGAGTAAAAATACTGGTTTCACCTCATTGAAGGCTTCAGGAGTTAGCTAGAATAGAAATTCAAATGCGTAAATAACAACAGAACCTCTCTGGATTTATACTAACATTGGAATCAGGATCGTTCAATCACTGTTTCTACTGACCTGAGGTTTATAATATTATTAAAAGCTAATTCTGAATTCATAGCACTGAGGAACTCTCTGGGCCAAGACCAGTGAAGACCAAGACCATGATCTGGGCCACAGAAGAAACAACCAGTGAACAGACTGACCTTTCCCAGCAAGTTAATAAAGTACAATTGCGAAAACATGGGCAAGGTACATAAGCAGACAAATGGGAGCAAGAAAAGGCAAAATAACAGCAAAATAAATGTGATCACAAAAGCAAGAGCTGTGCTGGCCTTCAATGGATCGTGATGCTACAATATCACTTTTGACCTTATAATGACCATCATCTGTATTAGGATTCTGCATAGCTGCCCATGACCTTCTTCTGACTTTGTTCCATGAAAAAGAGTTAAAATTGTCAGTTTATTGGCTTCATTAAATTACTAGCATTTCTTCCTTTTCATGTAAAACTTTAAAGCAAAATTATTTTTTTAAAAAACAACAAAAACAACAACAAAAAAGATGCAAAATAAGGGCTATAAAATTAAATGTGAAAAGTTTTGTCTGGAGAAAAAAATGTACTGATGTGCAAAACCAGCAAGATCTGCCGTCCAAAGAGTTTATTTCCCTGTGAGTTATGATTGAATTAAACTTAGAGGTATATTGGAAACATTTGTGGACTAGTTGGACTATGAAAGGAAGAAAAGACTTTTCTCTGCTTTTTCAATTCAACACTACATGAAAGGAACACAAAACAACAAGCCTGTGCCATGTGTGCCTACGTTTATACCCACATAAAGACATAGTAGGAAACCAAAGACATGTAATTTTGAAGCGTTCTGGATTTACTCAACAAAATGGTAAAGGTATTAAACCAGAGCCACTGGGATAGTGTATGCCAACCATACATTATGTGGCAGAGGTGATTTAACTTAAGATCTGAGTTTAGATCTGGAGTTATAGTAGGAGATTGAAGGGGCAACATTCAGGTCTATGAATAGCACTTCCATTGATGCTTGATTCACCTGTAGGAGAGGAGATTTTTCCTTTGTTGTGTTCAGTTTTCAAGAGATCAAG